>NC_069510.1:128988497-128993497 GCF_027579735.1 Bombina bombina
TACTCCAACCTGTTCATAGTTCCCAAAAAAGAGGGAACATTCAGACCAATTCTAGATCTCAAAATCCTTATGACCACGGTGGATTTAAAGGATTCGTACCTCCATATTCCTATCCACAAGGAACATCATCAGTTCCTAAGGTTCGCTTTTCTAGACAAGCATTACCAGTTTGTGGCACTTCCATTCGGATTAGCGACTGCTCCGAGAATTTTCACAAAGGTACTAGGGTCCCTTCTAGCGGTTCTAAGACCAAGGGGCATTGCAGTAGTACCGTACTTGGACGACATCCTGATTCAAGCGTCGTCTCTGTCAAAAGCAAAGGCTCATACGGACATCGACCTAGCCTTTCTCAGATCTCACGAATGGAAAGTGAACATAGAAAAAAGTTCTCTTTCCCCGTCAACAAGAGTTCCCTTCTTGGGAAAAATAATAGACTCCTTAGAAATGAGGATTTTTCTGACAGAGGTCAGAAAATCAAAACTTCTAAGCTCTTGTCAAGTACTTCATTCTGTTCTTCGTCCTTCCATAGCGCAGTGCATGGAAGTAATAGGATTGATGGTTGCAGCAATGGACATAGTTCCTTTTGCACAAATTCATCTAAGACCATTACAACTGTGCATGCTCAGACAGTGGAATGGGGATTATACAGACTTGTCTCCGACGATTCAAGTAGATCAAAGGACCAGAGATTCACTCCGTTGGTGGCTAATCCTGGACAACCTGTCACAGGGAATGAGCTTCCGCAGACTAGAGTGGGTCATTGTCACGACCGACGCCAGTCTGGTGGGCTGGGGCGCGGTCTGGGAACCCCTGAAAGCTCAGGGTCTATGGTTTCGGGAAGAATCTCTTCTCCCGATAAACATTCTGGAACTGAGAGCGATATTCAATGCTCTCAAGGCTTGGCCTCATCTAGCAAAGGCCAAATTCATAAGGTTTCAATCAGACAACATAACGACAGTTGCATATATCAACCATCAGGGGGGAACAAGGAGTTCCCTGGCGATGGAGGAAGTAACCAAGATAATTCAATGGGCGGAGGATCACTCCTGCCACTTGTCTGCAATCCACATCCCAGGAGTGGAAAATTGGGAAGCGGATTTTCTGAGTCGTCAGACATTCCATCCGGGGGAGTGGGAACTCCACCCGGAAATCTTTGCCCAAATAACTCAATTATGGGGCATTCCAGACATGGATCTGATGGCGTCTCGTCAGAACTTCAAGGTTCCTTGTTACGGGTCCAGATCCAGGGATCCCAAGGCGACTCTAGTAGATGCACTAGTAGCACCTTGGACCTTCAACCTAGCTTATGTTTTCCCACCGTTTCCTCTCATTCCCAGGCTGGTAGCCAGGATCAACCAGGAGAGGGCTTCGGTGATCTTGATAGCTCCTGCGTGGCCACGCAGGACTTGGTATGCAGACCTGGTGAATATGTCATCGGCTCCACCATGGAAGCTACCTTTGAGACAGGACCTTCTTGTTCAAGGTCCATTCGAACATCCGAATCTGGTTTCTCTCCAACTGACTGCTTGGAGATTGAACGCTTGATTTTATCAAAGCGTGGGTTTTCAGATTCTGTAATAGATACTCTGATTCAGGCTAGAAAGCCTGTAACTAGAAAAATTTACCATAAGATATGGAAAAAATATATCTGTTGGTGTGAATCTAAAGGATTCCCATGGAACAAGATAAAAATTCCTAGGATTTTATCCTTTCTACAAGAGGGTTTGGAGAAGGGATTATCTGCAAGTTCCCTGAAGGGACAGATTTCTGCGTTATCTGTTTTACTTCACAAGAGGCTGGCAGCTGTGCCAGACGTTCAAGCGTTTGTTCAGGCTCTGGTTAGAATCAAGCCTGTTTACAGACCTTTGACTCCTCCCTGGAGTCTTAATCTAGTTCTTTCAGTTCTTCAAGGGGTTCCGTTTGAACCCTTACATTCCGTAGATATTAAGTTATTATCTTGGAAAGTTTTGTTTTTGGTTGCAATTTCTTCTGCTAGAAGAGTTTCTGAGTTATCTGCTCTGCAGTGTTCTCCGCCCTATCTGGTGTTCCATGCAGATAAGGTGGTTTTGCGTACTAAGCCTGGTTTTCTTCCGAAAGTTGTTTCCAACAAGAATATTAACCAGGAGATAGTTGTACCTTCTTTGTGCCCGAACCCAGTTTCAAAGAAGGAACGTTTGTTACACAATTTGGACGTAGTCCGTGCTCTAAAATTCTATTTAGAGGCCACTAAAGATTTCAGACAAACTTCTTCTTTGTTTGTTGTTTATTCTGGTAAAAGGAGAGGTCAAAAAGCAACTTCTACCTCTTTCTTTTTGGCTTAAAAGCATTATCCGTTTGGCTTATGAGACTGCCGGACGGCAGCCTCCTGAAAGAATCACAGCTCACTCCACTAGGGCTGTGGCTTCCACATGGGCCTTCAAGAACGAGGCTTCTGTTGACCAGATATGTAAGGCAGCGACTTGGTCTTCACTGCACACTTTTGCCAAATTTTACAAATTTGATACTTTTGCTTCTTCAGAGGCTATTTTTGGGAGAAAGGTTTTGCAAGCCGTGGTGCCTTCCATTTAGGTGACCTGATTTGCTCCCTCCCTTCATCCGTGTCCTAAAGCTTTGGTATTGGTTCCCACAAGTAAGGATGACGCCGTGGACCGGACACACCTATGTTGGAGAAAACAGAATTTATGCTTACCTGATAAATTACTTTCTCCAACGGTGTGTCCGGTCCACGGCCCGCCCTGGTTTTTTTAATCAGGTCTGATGAGTTATTTTCTCTAACTACAGTCACCACGGTATCATATGGTTTCTCCTATGCATATTTCCTCCTGTACGTCGGTCGAATAACTGGGGTAGGCGGAGCCTAGGAGGGATCATATGACCAGCTTTGCTGGGCTCTTTGCCATTTCCTGTTGGGGAAGAGAATATCCCACAAGTAAGGATGACGCCGTGGACCGGACACACCGTTGGAGAAAGTAATTTATCAGGTAAGCATAAATTCTGTTTTTTGTGTATGATATATATATGTGCGTGTATATATCTTTTTATTTTTTTTTATTTTGTGTATGATATATATATATATATGTGTGTGTGTATGTATGTGTGTGTGTGTGTATGTATATATGTATATATGTATGTGTGTATGATATATATATATATATGTGTGTGTGTATATATATATATATATATTTTTTTTTTTTTTTTTTTGTGTATGATATATATATGTGCGTGTATATATCTTTTTTTATTTTTTTTTATTTTGTGTATGATATATATATATGTGTGTGTGTGTATGTGTGTGTGTGTGTGTGTGTGTATATATATATATATATATATATATATATTATTATTTTTTTTTTTTTTGTATGATATATATATGTGCGTGTGTGTATATATATCTTTTTATTTTTTTTATTTTGTGTATGATATATATATATATATATATATATATATATATATATATATATATATATATCGTATGCAAAAGTTTAGGTATCCCTGACAATTTCCATGATTTTCATTTATAAATAATTGGGTGTTTGGATCACCAATTTCATTTTGATCTATCAAATAACTGAAGGACACAGTAATATTTCAGTAGTAAAATGAGGTTTATTGGATTAACAGAAAATGTGCAACATGAGGGCCTCAAAACAACTCTCAAATGACCTGAAAACAGATTGTTCAACATTATGGTTTAGGGGAAGGCTACAAAAAGCTATCAGAGATTTAAGCTGTCAGTATCCACTGTGAGGAAATGGAAGACCACAAGCACAGTTCTTGTTAAGGCCAGAAGTAAATTATCGGAAAGGCAAAGGATGGTAAGAACGGTCAAAAACAGCCCACAGACCACCTCCAAAGACCTACAACATCTTGCTGCAGATGGTGTCACTGTGCATAGTTCAACAATTCAGCGTATGGGAGAGTGATGTCTAAGAAGCCTTTTCTGCACACACACCACAAACAGAGTCGCTTGAGGTATGCAAACACACATTTGCACAAGCCAGCTTGATTTTGGAAGAAGGTGCTGTGGACTGATGAAACAAAGATTGAGTTATTTGTTCATAACAAGGGGCGTTATGCATGGCGGCAAAAGAACACAGCGTTCCAAGACAAACACTTGCTAGCCACAATAAAATTTGGTGAATGTTCCATCATGCTGTGTGGCCAGTGCCGGTACTGGGAATCTTGTTAAAGTTGAGGGTTGCATGGATTTCACTCAATATCAGCAGATACTTGAGAATAATGTTGAGGAATTAGTCACAAAGTTAAAGTTACGCTGGAGCTGGATATTGCGACCCAAAACACTGCTCAAAATCTGCTCTGGCATTTATGCAGAGGAACAAGTACAATGTTCTGGAATGGCCATCCCAGTCCCCAGACCTGAATATCATTGAAAATCTGTGGGGTGATTTGAAGCGGGCTGTCCATGCTCAGCAACCATCAAACCTAACTGAACTGGAGATATTTTGCAATGGTCCAAAATACCTTCATCCAGAATCCAGACACTCATTACAGGCTATAGGAAGCGTTTGCTAAATATTGATGCAATATTTCTGTTGAGGTGCCCAAATTTATGCACCTGTCTAATTTCGTTTTGATGCATATTGCACATTTTCTGTTAATCCAATAAACCTCATTTCACTACTGAAATATTACTGTGTCCTTTAGTTATTTGATAGATCAAAATAAGATTGCTGATCCAAACACCCAATTATTTATAAATGAAAATCATAGAAATTGTCAGGGGTGCCTAAACTTTTGCATACGACTGTATATATATGCATGTATAATCAAAATAACAAGAGTGTATTGCATTGAGCAATGATGCTTTTTTTTAATTGGACTAACTATGCATTTATAAGTTGACAAGCTTTTGGAAGAATAACTTCCTTTATCAAGTCTGAAGCAATTGCTTCAACTTGAGAAAGGAAGTTATTCTTCCGAAAGCTTGTCAACTTATAAATGTATAGTTGGTCCAATAAAAAAAAAGCTTTATTGCTCAA
>NC_069510.1:128998497-129085997 GCF_027579735.1 Bombina bombina
TTCAGTTGGGGGAACAGTTTGCAGTCCCTTGCTGCTTGAGGTATGACACATTCTAACAAGACGATGTAATGCTGGAAGCTGTCATTTTCCCTATGGGATCCGGTAAGCCATGTTTATTACGATTGTAAATAAGGGCTTCATAAGGGCTTATTTAAACTGTAGACTTTTTCTGGGCTAAATCGATTGATATTAACACATATTTAGCCTTGAGGAATCATTTTATCTGGGTATTTTGATATAATAATATCGGCAGGCACTGTTTTAGACACCTTATTCTTTAGGGGCTTTCCCAAAGCATAGGCAGAGTCTCATTTTCGCGCCGGTGTTGCGCACTTGTTTTTGAGAGGCATGGCATGCAGTCGCATGTGAGAGGAGCTCTGATACTTATAAAAGACTTCTGAAGGCGTCATTTGGTATCGTATTCCCCTTTGGGTTTGGTTGGGTCTCAGCAAAGCAGATACCAGGGACTGTAAAGGGGTTTAAAGCTTAAAACGGCTCCGGTTCCGTTATTTTAAGGGTTAAAGCTTCCAAAATTGGTGTGCAATATTTTCAAGGCTTTAAGACGCTGTGGTGAAAATTTGGTGAATTTTGAACAATTCCTTCATGTTTTTTCGCAATTGCAGTAATAAAGTGTGTTCAGTTTAAAATTTAAAGTGACAGTAACGGTTTTATTTTAAAACGTTTTTTGTACTTTCTGATCAAGTTTATGCCTGTTTAACATGTCTGAACTACCAGATAGACTGTGTTCTGAATGTGGGGAAGCCAGAATTCCTATTCATTTAAATAAATGTGATTTATGTGATAATGACAATGATGCCCAAGATGATTCCTCAAGTGAGGGGAGTAAGCATGGTACTGCATCATTCCCTCCTTCGTCTACACGAGTCTTGCCCACTCAGGAGGCCCCTAGTACATCTAGCGCGCCAATTCTCCTTACTATGCAACAATTAACGGCTGTAATGGATAATTCTGTCAAAAACATTTTAGCCAAAATGAACCCTTGTCAGCGTAAGCGTGGCTGCTCTGTTTTAGTTACTGAAGAGCATGACGACGCTGATATTAATATCTCTGAAGGGCCCCTAACCCAATCTGAGGGGGCCAGGGAGGTTTTGTCTGAGGGAGAAATTACTGATTTAGGGAACATTTCTCAGCAGGCTGAATCTGATGTGATTACATTTAAATTTAAATTGGAACATCTCCGCATTTTGCTTAAGGAGGTATTATCCACTCTGGATGATTGTGAAAATTTAGTCATCCCAGAGAAACTATGTAAAATGGACAAGTTCCTAGAGGTGCCGGGGCTCCCAGAAGCTTTTCCTATACCCAAGCGGGTGGCGGACATTGTTAATAAAGAATGGGAAAGGCCCGGTATTCCTTTCGTCCCTCCCCCCATATTTAAAAAATTGTTTCCTATGGTCGACCCCAGAAAGGACTTATGGCAGTCAGTCCCCAAGGTCGAGGGAGCGGTTTCTACTTTAAACAAACGCACCACTATTCCCATAGAGGATAGTTGTGCTTTCAAAGATCCTATGGATAAAAAATTAGAAGGTTTGCTTAAAAAGATGTTTGTTCAGCAGGGTTACCTTCTACAACCCATTTCATGCATTGTCCCTGTCACTACTGCCGCATATTTCTGGTTTGATGAACTGCTTAAGGTGCTCGATAGTGACTCTCCTCCTTATGAGGAGATTATGGACAGAATCAATGCTCTCAAATTGGCTAATTCTTTCACTCTAGACGCCTCTTTGCAATTGGCTAAGTTAGCGGCTAAGAACTCTGGGTTTGCTATTGTGGCGCGCAGAGCGCTTTGGTTGAAATCTTGGTCGGCTGATGCGTCTTCCAAGAACAAGCTACTAAACATTCCTTTCAAGGGGAAAACGTTGTTTGGTCCTGACTTGAAAGAGATTATCTCTGATATCACTGGGGGTAAGGGCCACGCCCTTCCTCAGGATCGGCCTTTCAAGGCAAAAAATAGACCTAATTTTCGTCCCTTTCGTAAAAACGGACCAGCCCAAGGTGCTACGTCCTCTAAGCAAGAGGGTAATACTGCTCAGGCCAAGCCAGCTTGGAGACCAATGCAAGGCTGGAACAAGGGAAAGCAGGCCAAGAAACCTGCCACTGCTACCAAGACAGCATGAAATATTGGCCCCCGATCCGGGACCGGATCTGGTGGGGGGCAGACTCTCTCTCTTCGCTCAGGCTTGGGCAAGAGATGTTCTGGATCCTTGGGCGCTAGAAATAGTCTCCCAGGGTTATCTTCTGGAATTCAAGGGACTTCCCCCAAGGGGGAGGTTCCACAGGTCGCAGTTGTCTTCAGACCACATAAAAAGACAGGCGTTCTTACATTGTGTAGAAGACCTGTTAAAAATGGGAGTGATTCATCCTGTTCCATTAAGAGAACAAGGGATGGGGTTCTACTCCAATCTGTTCATAGTTCCCAAAAAAGAGGGAACGTTCAGACCAATCCTAGATCTCAAGATCTTAAACAAATTTCTCAAGGTCCCATCGTTCAAGATGGAAACCATTCGAACTATCCTTCCTTCCATCCAGGAAGGTCAATTCATGACCACGGTGGATTTAAAGGATGCGTATCTACATATTCCTATCCACAAGGAACATCATCGGTTCCTAAGGTTTGCATTTCTGGACAAACATTACCAGTTCGTGGCGCTTCCTTTCGGATTAGCCACTGCTCCAAGGATTTTCACAAAGGTACTAGGGTCCCTTCTAGCGGTGCTAAGACCAAGGGGCATTGCAGTAGTACCTTACCTGGACGACATTTTGATTCAAGCGTCGTCCCTTCCTCAAGCAAAGGCTCACACGGACATTGTCCTGGCCTTTCTCAGATCTCACGGCTGGAAAGTGAACGTGGAAAAGAGTTCTCTATCCCCGTCAACAAGGGTTCCCTTCTTGGGAACAATTATAGACTCCTTGCAAATGAGGATCTTTCTAACAGAAGCCAGAAAAACAAAGCTTCTGGACTCTTGTCGGATACTTCATTCCGTTCCTCTTCCTTCCATAGCTCAGTGCATGGAAGTGATCGGGTTGATGGTGGCGGCGATGGACATAGTTCCTTTTGCGCGCATTCATCTAAGACCATTACAACTGTGCATGCTCAGTCAGTGGAATGGGGACTATACAGACTTGTCTCCGAAGATACAAGTAAATCAGAGGACCAGAGACTCACTCCGTTGGTGGCTGTCCCTGGACAATCTGTCTCAAGGGATGATGTCCCACAGACCAGAGTGGGTCATTGTCACGACCGACGCCAGTCTGATAGGCTGGGGCGCGGTCTGGGGATCCCTGAAAGCTCAGGGTCTTTGGTCTCGGGAAGAATCTCTTCTACCGATAAATATTCTGGAACTGAGAGCGATATTCAATGCTCTCCAGGCCTGGCCCCAGCTTGCGAGGACCAGGTTCATACGGTTTCAATCAGACAACATGACGACTGTTGCGTACATCAACCATCAGGGGGGAACAAGGAGTTCCCTAGCGATGGAAGAAGTAACCAAAATTATTCTTTGGGCGGAGTCTCACTCCTGCCACCTGTCTGCTATCCACATCCCAGGAGTGGAAAATTGGGAAGCGGATTTTCTGAGTCGTCAGACATTGCATCCGGGGGAGTGGGAACTCCATCCGGAAATCTTTGCCCAAGTCACTCACCTGTGGGGCATTCCAGACATGGATCTGATGGCCTCTCGTCAGAACTTCAAAGTTCCTTGCTACGGGGCCAGATCCAGGGATCCCAAGGCGGCTCTAGTGGATGCACTAGTAGCACCTTGGACCTTCAATCTAGCTTATGTGTTCCCGCCATTTCCTCTCATTCCCAGGCTGATAGCCAGGATCAAGCAGGAGAGGGCGTCGGTGATCTTGATAGCTCCTGCGTGGCCACGCAGGACTTGGTATGCAGATCTGGTGAATATGTCATCGGCTCCACCTTGGAAGCTACCTTTGAGACGAGACCTTCTTGTTCAGGGTCCGTTCGAACATCCGAATCTGGTTTCACTCCAGCTGACTGCTTGGAGATTGAACGCTTGATTTTATCGAAGCGAGGATTCTCAGATTCTGTGATCGATACTCTTGTTCAGGCCAGAAAGCCTGTGACTAGAAAGATTTACCACAAAATTTGGAAAAAATATATCTGTTGGTGTGAATCTAAAGGATTCCCTTGGGACAAGGTTAAGATTCCTAGGATTCTATCCTTCCTTCAAGAAGGATTGGAAAAAGGATTATCTGCAAGTTCCCTGAAGGGACAGATTTCTGCCTTGTCGGTATTACTTCACAAAAAGCTGGCAGCTGTGCCAGATGTTCAAGCCTTTGTTCAGGCTCTGGTTAGAATCAAGCCTGTTTACAAACCTTTGACTCCTCCTTGGAGTCTCAATTTAGTTCTTTCAGTTCTTCAGGGGGTTCCGTTTGAACCCTTACATTCCGTTGATATTAAGTTATTATCTTGGAAAGTTTTGTTTTTAGTTGCGATTTCTTCTGCTAGAAGAGTCTCAGAATTATCTGCTCTGCAGTGTTCTCCTCCTTATCTGGTGTTCCATGCAGATAAGGTGGTTTTACGTACTAAACCTGGTTTTCTTCCAAAAGTTGTTTCTAACAAAAACATTAACCAGGAGATTATCGTACCTTCTCTGTGTCCAAAACCAGTTTCAAAGAAGGAACGTTTGTTGCACAATTTGGATGTTGTTCGCGCTCTAAAATTCTATTTAGATGCTACAAAGGATTTTAGACAAACATCTTCCTTGTTTGTTGTTTATTCAGGTAAAAGGAGAGGTCAAAAAGCAACTTCTACCTCTCTCTCTTTTTGGATTAAAAGCATCATCAGATTGGCTTACGAGACTGCCGGACGGCAGCCTCCCGAAAGAATCACAGCTCATTCCACTAGGGCTGTGGCTTCCACATGGGCCTTCAAGAACGAGGCTTCTGTTGATCAGATATGTAGGGCAGCGACTTGGTCTTCACTGCACACTTTTACCAAATTTTACAAGTTTGATACTTTTGCTTCTTCTGAGGCTATTTTTGGGAGAAAGGTTTTGCAAGCCGTGGTGCCTTCCATTTAGGTGACCTGATTTGCTCCCTCCCTTCATCCGTGTCCTAAAGCTTTGGTATTGGTTCCCACAAGTAAGGATGACGCCGTGGACCGGACACACCTATGTTGGAGAAAACAGAATTTATGTTTACCTGATAAATTTCTTTCTCCAACGGTGTGTCCGGTCCACGGCCCGCCCTGGTTTTTTTAATCAGGTCTGATATTTTATTTTCTTTAACTACAGTCACCACGGTACCATATGGTTTCTCCTATGCAAATATTCCTCCTTAACGTCGGTCGAATGACTGGGGTAGGCGGAGCCTAGGAGGGATCATGTGACCAGCTTTGCTGGGCTCTTTGCCATTTCCTGTTGGGGAAGAGAATATCCCACAAGTAAGGATGACGCCGTGGACCGGACACACCGTTGGAGAAAGAAATTTATCAGGTAAACATAAATTCTGTTTTTTTTTTAAGTTTTCATTTTTTTGACAAACAGATATAGAAGAAAATATTTGTATTACCTGTTGCTTGTCTTTAAAAACTAAACTAAAATGGGCAGCACAAGATTGCAGATTCACATATGCTGCTATTTGCGAGATTATTAAGACTACAATTGAATGTTACAGGAAAGCCTTGTTTTCGAAAGCATCTAGCTAAAGGGACATGAAACCCAAACATTTTCTTTCTTTTTAATGGCACGATGAGTCCACGGATCATCTTAATTACTATTGGGAATACCACTCCTGCCCTGCAGGAGGCGGCAAAGAGCACCACAGCAAAGCTGTTAACTATCACCTCCCTCCCAACCCAGTCATTCTCTTTGCCTACATTAGTGCTAGGAAGTGGTAAAGTTAGGTGTTAGAAAAGATTCTTCAATCAAGAGTTTATTATTTTTATATTTTTATATTGACTAAAGGATTGTTTAACAGACCTCATCATTAGCTATATCAAAGACTCCCCTGAAGCATAGAGGACACCTTAGGCAGCATAGATGCAGGCACTGAGGCTGGTTATTTTAATGGCGGTGGTTCCACACTCCCGGCGGGTTTTTAACTTAATTAACCGACCAGGAGTTTTTTCTGCTTGTCACGCCCACGATGGGAGGTACGCAAGGAAGCGGAAAGTGATTGCGCGCCATTGTGCAGTCACTCCACTCTGTTGTAGGACACACTACGCATCTCAATATATTATCTACGTGCTAGCACCGCAAATCAACAGAACTGCGTGTTAACTCCAAACTGTCTGTGCGACTGAAGACCAAGTTGCAGGGAAATTCGGCTCCTGCTCAGAGGAGGTAGGCACCTCAGCAAAGTATTGCTGAGGTGTGGAGGTGTTAAAAATGTATTTCTTTTTTAAGACGCGATGAGTCCACGGATCACCTTAATTACTAATGGGATATTCACCTCCTGGTCAGCAGGAGGAGTCAAAGAGCACCACAGCAGAGCTGTTAAATAGCTCCTCCCTTCCCTCCCACTCCAGTCATTCTCTTTGCCTACATTAGTGATAGGAAGTGGTAAAGTGAGGTGTTTAGATTCTTCAATCAAGAGTTTATTATTTTTAAAGTAGAGCAAGATTGTGCTGCTTTGTTCTGGGGTGTAGACGTAGTCCATATCAATCTCTTCAGTAGAGCTTTGGTGGCTTTAGAGCAATGGGATCTTGTGGGACATAATTCTCACTGCGCCTCCTATATTCTGATGCTGCCCTTACACTGAAAACCTGAGGGATATTTACTCAGGACTTTCGTTTACTTGCAGGTCCATGGGAGGGAGAGGACCTCTTAAACCTGGAAACTGCCTTGCTGCCAGGCAGAAGATGAGGTAAGTGCTGGCTTTATTTCTGGGGGTAGAAATGACAACTCAGAAAAAGTTTGGGCACTTTAATTTTTTTACAGACCTCAATGTAAATGAACTCTTTGCAAGGAGATAGATGTCCTAGTGTATTAAGGGACACAAAAAGGCAGCTTGGATGCAGGAACTGGGGCTATAGGCATTGTGGACGTAGGCACTGGGGCTATAGGCAGTGTGGACGCAGGCACTGGGGCTATAGGCAGTGTGGACGCAGGCACTAGGGCTAAATGTGTCAGGTGTTTCTCTTCTCCCGGCGGTCTCATATCTAATATACCTGACTGGGAGATTACATATTTTAAACGATGAGCAGAGAGGCACTGTGTGAGGGTGTTTCACTGTAACATTTTAGCCAGCAGCTATCTGATAAAAGGAAGGTGATAGTCTGCTTATGGTTCCCTGGGGCTTATTTTGTTCAATGGCAACCGGGAATTGCATACTCAAATGCCCACGATGGGTGGAGCTTGTGTGTCGCTAAGTTGGTTTGCGCCTTCTTCTTTAGTACTTCGGGTTATCGGAAGACAGGAGGAACTTTGGTTAGATGTCTGAGCTTGGGGTTATGTACTCAGATTTTTACGGACTAAATTAGGATTTCTTCCTAAAGTAGTCTTTGATAGGAACATTAATTAGGAGATTGTTGTTTCTTCTTTGTGTCCTAATCCTCCTTCCCAGAAGGAACATCTTCTGCACAATTTGTAAGTAGTTCGTGCTTTAAAGTTTTTCCTGCAGGCAACTATAGATTTATCTTTCTTTTTGGTATGAGTCTGCTGGACAACAGTCTCCAGAGAGAGTTACGGCTCATTCCATGAGGGCTGTTGCTTCTTCATCAGGGATAGGCAAGGTGTCCGTACATGGACACTGGTGTCTGTGACCAGCCCTTTCAGTGTCCACCACAACCTTAGTATATATTTTCTTTCTGATTAGAAAATAGGAAGAAAAAAAAATATGTAGTGTGAATAAAGTTAGTGGATTGTCAAGAGACTGTTAATGATATTGGGTGATAAGTTATGTAAGTGAAATACTGGATTTGTATCTGCATCTGTATAATAACACCCAGCTCTATACAAAGACACAGTAGTGACACTGGCACATGGGTATAGCCAGAGAAGGGCTGGTTATAGAATCAGTGGTATCTGCATCAGTATAATAACACCCAGCACTATATAATGACACAGTAGTGACACTGGCACATGGGTATAGCCAGAGGAGGGCTGGTTATAAGATCAGTGGTATCTGCATCAGTATAATAACACCCAGCACTATATAATGACACAGTAGTGACACTGGCACATGGGTATAGCCAGAGAAGGGCTGGTTATAGGATCAGTGGTATCTGCATCAGTATAACAACACCCAGCACTATATAATTACACAGTAGTGACACTGGCACATTGGTATAGCCAGAAGAGGGCTAGTTATAGAATCAGTGGTATCTGCATCAGTATAAAAACACCAAGCATTATAAAATAATATTTTTAATTTGAAATTTACTTTGGTGTCCTTCACTATGGTCTATACTTTGGAAAATGTCCGCCACAGCCTTTGTCTGTGCCTATCCCTGTTCTTCATGGGCATTCAAGAATGTAGCTTCTGTGGATCAGATTTGCAAGGCTGCATCTTGGTCCTCTCTTCACTCTTTTTGTTTGTTTGTTTTTCTGTCTTGTCCCTCCCGTATCTGTGTACGCTAGCTTGGTTATTGAACCCCATTAGTAATTAAGATGATCTGTGGACTCATCGTGTCTTAAAAAAGAAAATTGATGCTTACCTGATACATTTATTTCTTTTTTGACACGATGAGTCCACCGCCCGCCCTGTTCTTTAAGACAGGTTGTGCATTATTGTAAACTTAAGACACCTCTGCACCTTGGCTTTTCCTTTCTCTTCCTAACTTCGGTCGAATGACTGGAGTGGGAGGGAAGGGAGGAGCTATTTAACAGCTCTGCTGTGGTGCTCTTTGCCTGCTCCTGCTGACCAGGAGGTGAATATCCCATTAGTAATTAAGATGATCCTGTGGACTCATCGTGTCAAAAAAGAAATTTATCAGGTAAGCATAACTTTTTTTCTTTTTAACATTTTAAGCTTACTTATACTACATTTACTTAAACGGAATAAGAAAGTTTCACTTTATTATTTAAAGAGACAGTAACATTTTTTCTGATTTTGTATTTTATTAAAACAATTTGTCAATTTGTTATTTGTGAGTTTAAAGATGGACCAAGAGGCCTTACAAAGAGTCACTTGCTCTATGTTTTGATGACAATGTGGAACCACCAATCCCTTTCTGTTCCTCATGTATTTAAGCTATAGGGAGAAACTTTTTTCTGAGCCAACATTTTCTAAAGAGGATGCTGTTCAGGAATCTAATGATAATGTTCAATATATGCCGCAGCTTTCTCCTCAAGCGTCCCAAATTTTACCGCCCTGCCATGCAGTGCCCTGCGCTTCCTCTCTAGCTCCTGCTGGAGTTACTTTAAGAGACATCACTTCTCTCATGTCTACTGCAGTTTCTGATGCGTTATCTGCTTTTACAATGTTGCAGGGAAAGCGTAAGAGGAAAATCAGACATTCAGTAAGCGAAGTTTCTGACTCAGTTATTGATATTTCAGATGTCCCCTCACAGATGCCTGAGGAGGAGGATAATGTGCTAGCCTCTGAAGGTGAAATTTCAGATTCTGACAGTGTAATGCCTCTCGCTGATACTAAAGTTGTATCCTTCAGGTTTGAGCTAGAACACCTCCGGCTGTTACTTAAGGAGGTTTTAGCTATATTAGACGACCGCAACTCCACGGTCGTTAATCCTAAGAAATCCAGTAAGCTGAACAAATATTTTGAGGTACCTTCCTCGATAGACTGTTTTCCGGTACCAGACCGAGCTTCTGAGATCATTGCTAAGGAGTGGGAGAGACTGGGTATACCCTTTTCTCCATCTCCTATATTTAAAAAGATGTTTCCCATAGCCGACTCTGTTAAGGAGGCTTGGCAAACAGTCCCCAAGGTGGAAGGAGCTATTTCCACCTTAGCTAAGAGAACTACTATTCCCATAGAGGATAGTTGTGCTTTCAAAGATCCTATGGATAAAAAGTTAGAGGGGTTACTCAAGAAGATTTATGTACACCAAGGTCTGTAGTGGCAACCGGCTGTGTGCATTGCCACCGTCACTACTGCAGCGGCATATTGGTTTGATGCACTGGCTGAGGCCCTCAGGACTGAAACTTCTTTGTGTATGTACACCAGGGCTTACAATGACAGCCAGCTGTGTGCATTGCTACCGTCACTAGTGCGGCAGCATATTGGTTTGATGCGTTGTCTGATGCTATCAGGACTGAAACTTCCCTGGATGAAATCCAGGATAGGATAAAGGCTCTTAAATTGGCTAATTCTTTTATTACGGATGCTTCCCTTCATGTTATCAAACTGGGAGCAAAGATTTCAGATTTCTCTGTTCTAGCTCCCACGGCCTTATGGTTAAAACCTTGGTCTCCGGATCTATCCTCTAAGTCTAAGCTGTTAGCGATTCCTTACAAGGGAAAGACCTTGTTTGGACAAGGCTTGACGGAAGTAATCTCTAATATTACGGGAGGTAAGGGTCATCTCCCTCAGGATAAGAGAAACAAACAAAAGGGACGACAGAGTAATTTTCGTTCCTTTCGAAATTTCAAAGGAAATTCTTCTGCCTCCAAGCAGAAACAGTCCAAACCTTCCTGGAGACCCATTCAGTCTTGGAATAAGGGAAAACAATCCAAGAAGCCTTCTATTGAATCAAAGACAGCATGAAGGGCCTGCCCCAGATGACAGCCAGCTGTTTGCATTGCTACCGTCACTAGTGCGGCGGCATATTGGTTTGATGCGTTGTCTGATGCTATCAGGACTGAAACTTCCCTGGATGAAATCCAGGATAGGATAAAGGCTCTTAAATTGGCTAATTCCTTTATTACGGATGCTTCCCTTCAAGTTATCAAACTGGGAGCAAAGATTTCAGATTTATTTGTTCTAGCTCCCACGGCCGTATGGTTAAAACCTTGGTCTGCGGATGTATCCTCTAAGTCTAAGCTGTTAGCGATTCCTTACAAGGGAAAGACCTTGTTTGGACAAGGCTTGACGGAAGTAATCTGATATTACGGGAGGTAAGGGTCATCTCCCTCAGGATAAGAGAAACAAACAAAAGGGACGACAGAGTAATTTTCGTTCCTTTCGAAATTACAAAGGAAATTCTTCTGCCTCCAAGCAGAAACAGTCCAAACCTTCCTGGAGACCCATTCAGTCTTGGAATAAGGGAAAACAATCCAAGAAGCCTGCTATTGAATCAAAGACAGCATGAAGGGCCTGCCCCCGATCCGGGACCGGATCTAATAGGAGGCAGACTTTCCTTCTTCGCTCAGGCTTGGGTTTGAGATGCTCAGGATCCCTGGGCAGTAGAAAGTGTCCCAGGGATACAAACTAGAGTTCAAAAGTTTTCCTCCCAGAGGCAGGTTTCTGCTTTCAAGATTATCTGTAGACAAGACAAAAAGAGAGGCGTTCTTATTCCAATCTGTTTGTGGTTCCCAAAAAAGAGGGAACCTTCAGGCCTATTTTAAATCTCCAGAGTCTAAACAAATTTCTCAGTACCGGTCTTCAAGATGAAAACTATTTGTTCCATTCTCCCTTTGATCAAAGAGGGTCAATTTATGACAGCAGTGGATTTAAAGGATGCGTACCTGCATGTTCCCATTCACAGGGATCATCACAAGTTCCTAAGGTTTGCTTTTCTAGACAAACACTTCCAATTCATGGCTCTTCCTTTGGTCTTGCCACAGCGCCCAGAATTTTTACAAAGGTTCTGGGATCACTGTTGGCGGTGCTTCGGTTACGGAGCATTGCAGTGGCGCCCTATCTGGACGACATCCTAGTCCAGGCGCCATCTTTACAACAAGCAAGATCCCACACGGACATGGTGTTATCCTTCCTGCGATCTCACGGGTGGAAGGTAAATTTGGAAAAGCGTTCATTGGTATCAAATACAAGGGTAACTTTCTTGGGAACCATAATAGATTCCCTATCAATGAAGATTTTTCTGACAGAAGTCAGGAAATCAAAGATTTTCAATACTTGTCTAGCCCTTCAGTCCACTCCTCGGCCATCAGTGGCTCAGTGCATGGAGGTAATCAGGCTGATGGTGGAGGCAATGGACATCATCCCGTTTGCTCGGTTCCATCTCAGACCTCTGCAGTTAAACATACTCAGGCAATGGAACGGAGATTATGCGGATTTGTCTCCTCGAATACTTCTAGAGCAGGAGACAAGGAATTCTCTTCAATGGTGGTTGTCTCGGGATCATCTCTCCCAGGGAACCTGCTTTCGCAGACCATCTTGGGTGATTGTGACAACGGACGTCAGCCTTCTAGGATGGGGAGCTGCCTGGGGCTCCCTAAAGGCTCAGGGAGTTTGGACTGTCTGTTCTACCTATAAACATTCTGGAATTGAGAGTGATCTTCAATGCTCTTCTGGCCTGGCCCCAGTTAGCCTTGGTCCAGTTTATCAAGTTCCAGTCGGACAACATTGGCTTACATCAATCATCATGGAGGAACGAGGAGTTCCTTAGCGATGACAGAGGTAACCAAAATAATTCAGTGGGCGGAAACTCACTCTTGCTGTCTGTCGGCGATCCACATCCCAGGGGTGGACAACTGGGAGGCGGACTTCCTGAGCAGACAGACCTTTCATCCGGGGGAGTGGGAACTCCATCCGGAAGTGTTTTCCAGTCTGATTCTCAAATGGGGTCAGCCGGAATTTGATCTCATGGCATCTCGGCAGAATGCCAAGCTTCTGAGGTACGGGTCGAGGTCCAGGGACCCTCAGGCTGCACGGATAGACACCCTGGCGGTACCTTGGACCTTCAGTCTAGCATACCTATTTCCACCGTTTGCTCTTCTTCCTCGGGTCATTGCTCGAATCAAGCAGGAGAGGGCATTGGTGATCCTCGTTGCTCCGGCTTGGCCTCGCAGGATTTGGTATGCAGATCTGATGGACATGTCATCTCTGCCACCTTGGAGACTTCTGTTGAGGAAGGACCTTCTAATTCAAGGGCCCTTCCTTCACACAAATCTAGTTTCTCAGAAGCTGACTGCTTGGAGATTGAACGCTTAATTTTATCCAAGTGGGGTTTTTCAGACTCGGTCATAGAGACCATGATTCAGGCTCGTAAGCCTGTAACTAGAAATATTTACCATAAGATATGGCGTAAATATCTCTATTGGTTTGAATCCAAGGGCTACTCATGGAGTAGAGTTAGGATTCCTAGAATTTTGTCCTTTCTCCAAGAAGGTTTGGAGAAAGGTTTATCAACTAGTTCCCTAAAGTGTCATATCTCTGCCTTATCTATTTTGTTACACAAACGTCTGACAGATGTACTATAATTTTGCCAGGCCTTGGTCAGGATCAGGCCTGTGTTCAAACCAGTAGTTACTCCTCCATGGCGTCTGAATTTAGTTCTCAAAGTTCTTCAAGGGGCTCCGTTTGAGCCTATGCATTCCTTAGATATTAAGTTATCTTAATACTTAAAAAAACGTAAGGGACAGAATTGCTACGGCTACTTCTCTTTTTTTTTTTCCGGCTGAAGAGTATTATATGTTTTGCATATGAGACTGCTGGACAGCAGCCTCTCGAGAGAGTTACGGCTCATTGCACGAGGGCGGTTGCTTCCTCATGGGTATTCAAGAATGAAGCTTCTGTGGAACAGATTTGCACGGCTGCAACTTGGTCCTCTCTTCACACTTTTTCAAAATTCTACAAATTTGACACTTTTGCCTCGGCTGAGGCCGCTTTTGGGAGAAAGGTTCTTCAAGAAGTGGGGCCTTCCGTTTAGGTTCCCTGTCTTGTCCCTCCCGTATCATCTGTGTACTCTAGCTCGGGTATTGATGCCCAATAGTAATTAAGATGATCCGTGGACTCATGGTGTTATTAAAAAGAAAAGAAAATTTATGCTTACCTGATTTATTTTTTGACACAATGAGTCCACGGCCCGTCCTGTTTTTGAAAGACAGGTTGTTGGTTATAAACTTCAGACGCCTCTGCACCTTGTTAATTCCTTTCTCTCCTTGACTTCGGTCAAATGACTGGGTTGGGAGGGAAGGGAGGAGCTATTTAACAGCTTTGCTGTGGTGCTCTTTGCCGCCTCCTGCAGGGCAGGAGAGGTATTCCCAATAGTAATTAAGATGATCTGTGGACTCATCGTGTCAAAAAAGAAATACATTTATCAGGTAAGCATACATTTTCTTTTCTTGAATCAGATAAAGCATTCAATTATAATCAACTTTCCAATGGATTTCTTTTTTATAAGGTGCTGTGTTCTCTTGATATCCATTGTTGAAAAGCATACCTAGGTAGACCCAGGAGCTGGGAGCTAGTTGCTGATTGTTGGCTGCACATATATGCCTCTTGTGATTGGCTTACCAATGTGCTCAGTTAGCTCTCAGTAGTGTGTTGCTGCTCATTCAATAAAGAATACCCATAGAATGAAGCACAACTGATAATAGAAGTAAATATGAAGGTGGTTTAAAAACGTATGCTGTACCTGAATCATGAAGTAAAAATGTTTTATGTCCCATTAAGTTAATTTCTAATGAGACTCAACCCAACAAGACATACCGTTGGCTATAGCTTTACACAAACACACAGAGCTCTATTCCAAGTTATCAGAATTCCTAAATGACTATTAAAGTGACAGCGACACTTGTAGTATTTTAGTCCTCCGCCCCTTAACGGCCAGCGTACCCTGCATCAAGCAGTCAAAGGAATAGTAAACCCAATTTTTTTCTTTCACGATTCGGATAGAGCAGCAATTTTAAGAAACTTTCTAATTTACTCCTATTTTTCTTTGTTTTCTTGGTATCTTTATTTGAAAAGCAGAACTGTAAGATTAAGAGCCGGACCATTTTTGGTTGAGAACCTGGGTTGCACTTATTGGTTTGCTAAATGTAGCCACCAATCACAAGTGCTAGCCAGGGTGCTGAACTCAAAAATGGGCCGGCTCCTTTGCTTATATTCCTACTTTTTCAGGAAAGATACCAAGAGAACGAAGAAAAATTGATAATAGGAGTAAATTAGAAAGTTGCTTAAAATTGCTGCTCTATCTAAATGATGAAAGGAAAAAAATTAGGTTTACTATCCCTTTAAGAAGTTTAGTAGCGCTGCTTTGCCGACAGTGGTGAAATTGTGCTAGTACTGCACTTTTGGAGGCATGAAGATATAGTGCGGGCTGAAAGACCTGCACTATAATCTAGTCCTGATAAGAGAGCATGTAAGTGACCCATCATTAAGGGGTTAATTATACACAGTAAAACAAATTTGCTTTATTTTTGCCCTTTTTTCCTGTAATTTAAAGGACCAGTTAATACAGCAGATTTGCTAAATCAACAAATGCATGATAAAGACTATGCCATAGCACTTAGTCTGAACTTCAAATAAGTATTGGATTTTTTTTCTAACAAAATGTTAAAGTTCTGTACATTTCCACTCCCCATGTACCATGTGACCGCAATCAGCCAGTCACAAATGCATATACGTATAGTCTGAAATCTTGCACATGCTCAGTAGGAACTGGTGACTCAAAAAGTGTAAATATAAAAAGACCACATTTTTTTTATGGAAGTAAATTGGAAAGTTATTTATAATTCCCTGCTCTATCGGAATCAAAGTTTAATTTGACCTGAGTGTCCCTTTAAGCCTCAAAATGTGTGAGTTTACAAGCCTAAAAACAGAGTACATGAACTAATCCTGCCACATATCTGGCACTCATTTGCTGTTTATCATTCTCCTGAAACCAAACAATGGAGATTTTGTTAACATAACAGTGGCAAGCTGTCTTCTCCAGACTCCAGTCCTAACTCTCTTCTCCTATAAGGAAAGCGGTGGATGATGTTTGACTATTGAGACAACTGCAGCAAGCAAAGTGTTTATGTTTTCTGCTGATATGTTAATCTATTCAAAAAGTGCAGAACAATGCTGCTGGGTGTAAACTGTCTGAAATTGTTTGTTGCTAAAGTAATTATACTGTAAACAGTTTGAAACAAGCAGTAGATGGTTTGCTATACTATGTCCCCTGTGTCATGTGATAACGGTCAGCAGCGACGTTTCGGACTACATGTCCTTAATCATGCTATACATCACTTCCTATTCCACCTTATATACCCCATAGGGCACACCTACTTAAAAATAATTAACCCTTTATATACCACAACCGTACTACATTCTTACAGTAGCATATGTAAATATCCTAACAATTTTTGTTAAAAAAAATATATACTATATACACAATAACATCTTATTCTCTTTTACAAATGAAAGAAGAATGGACCAATACACAGTTATTTGGAGAGATCATTATATATCAAAAAATATTTTTATACAGAACAGAATCTGTTTTTGTGAAGAAATAACCATCCTTGATAAAGGATTCTCAAGGAAAATTTCCATTAGTCATCATTTATTAGCTTTAGTTTATATACAAATCTCAAATTACAAGTACAATCTTTCTATAGGAATACTGACAGATCATAGTCCTGATTCATACCCATTGGTGCTAATGAATTCAAACTAAATATCGAAAATGCCTCTCTGTTTAAGATACTGCTCTCTATCGCCCCCTCGTCTACAAGGGGAAATATGCTCTATTATTTGGAATCTAAGTTGACTGACTCCATGTTGGGCCTCTAGAAAATGAGTAGCTACTGGGAATTTTAGATTTTTTTCTCCTAATACTTGACTTGATATAGGATTGGGACTCCACCACGAACCTCCTTAGTATCTGAATATACTGAGACATTCTAGAACACAGTCAACACCTGCCACAATTGGGCGACCTTGGGGTTCCGCCAGGTTTTTATGAACTTTTGGTAATGTATATATGACTGGTGAAGAGTTAGGGATAGGATTACTGAACACAAGTCAAGTATTAGGAGAGAAAAAATCTAAAATCCCCAGTAGCTACTCATTTTCTACAGGCCCAACATGGAGTCAGTCAACTTAGATTCCAAATAATAGAGCATATTTCTTCTTGTAGACGAGGGGGCGATAGAGAGCAGTATCTTAAACAAAGAGAGGCATTTTGGATATTTAGTTTGAATTCATTAGCACCGATGGGTATGAATAAGGACTATGATCTGTCAGTATTCCTATAGAAAGATTGTACTTGTAATTTGAGATTTGTTTATAAAATAAAGCTAATAAATGATGACTAATGGAAATTTCTCCAACATAGGTGTGTCCGGTCCACGGCGTCATCCTTACTTGTGGGATATTCTCTTCCCCAACAGGAAATGGCAAAGAGCCCAGCAAAGCTGGTCACATGATCCCTCCTAGGCTCCGCCTTCCCCAGTCATTCTCTTTGCCGTTGTACAGGCAACATCTCCACGGAGATGGCTTAGAGTTTTTTGGTGTTTAACTGTAGTTTTTATTATTCAATCAAGAGTTTGTTATTTTAAAATAGTGCTGGTATGTACTATTTACTCTGAAACAGAAAGGTGATGAAGATTTCTGTTTGTAAGAGGAAAATGATTTTAGCAACCGTTACTAAAATCGATGGCTGTTTCCACACAGGACTGTTGAGAGGAATTAACTTCAGTTGGGGGAAACAGTGAGCAGACTTTTGCTGCTTGAGGTATGACACATTTCTAACAAGACGATGTAATGCTGGAAGCTGTCATTTTCCCTATGGGATCCGGTAAGCCATTTTTATTACATAAGAAAAAAAGGGCTTCACAAGGGCTTTTAAGACTGTAGACATTTTCTGGGCTAAACGATTGATATATAAACATATTTTATACTTCATAGCTTTGAGGAATTATTTTATTCTTGGGCACCTTATCCTCTAGGGGCTTTCCCTAATCATAGGCAGAGCCTCATTTTCGCGCCTCTATTGCGCACTTGTTTTTAGGAAGCATGACATGCAGATGCATGTGTGAGGAGCTCTGATACACAGAAAAGACTTTCTGAAGGCGTCATTTGGTATCGTATTCCCCTTTGGGCTTGGTTGGGTCTCAGCAAAGCAGATACCAGGGACTGTATAGGGGATAAATATAAAAACGGCTCCGGTTCCGTTATTTTAAGAGTTAAAGCTTTCAAATTTGGTGTGCAATACTTTTAAGGCTTTAAGACACTGTGGGTGAAATTTTGGTGAATTTTGAACAATTCCTTCATACTTTTTCACATTTGCAGTAATTAAGTGTGTTCAGTTTAAAATTTAAAGTGACAGTAACGGTTTTATTTTAAAACGTTTTTTGTACTTTGTTATCAAGTTTATGCCTGTTTAACATGTCTGAACTACCAGATAGACTGTGTTCTGTATGTGGGGAAGCCAAGGTTCCTTCTCATTTAAATAGATGTGATTTATGTGACACAAAATTTAGAGAAAATGATGCCCAAGATGATTCCTCAAGTGAGGGGAGTAAGCATGGTACTGCATCATCCCCTCCTTCGTCTACACCAGTCTTGCCCACACAGGAGGCCCCTAGTACATCTAGTGCGCCAATACTCCTTACTATGCAACAATTAACGGCTGTAATGGATAATTCTATCAAAAACATTTTAGCCAAAATGCCCACTTATCAGCGAAAGCGCGACTGCTCTGTTTTAGAAAATACTGAAGAGCATGAGGACGCTGATGATATTGGTTCTGAAGTGCCCCTACACCAGTCTGAGGGGGCCAGGGAGGTTTTGTCTGAGGGAGAAATTTCAGATTCAGGGAAAATTTCTCAACAAGCTGAACCTGATGTGATTACATTTAAATTTAAATTGGAACATCTCCGCGCCCTGCTTAAGGAGGTGTTATCTACTCTGGATGATTGTGAGAATTTGGTCATTCCAGAGAAATTATGTAAAATGGACAAGTTCCTAGAGGTCCCGGGGCCCCCCGAAGCTTTTCCTATACCCAAGCGGGTGGCGGACATTGTAAATAAAGAATGGGAAAGGCCCGGCATACCTTTCGTCCCTCCCCCTATATTTAAGAAATTGTTTCCTATGGTCGACCCCAGAAAGGACTTATGGCAGACAGTCCCCAAGGTCGAGGGGGCGGTTTCTACTCTAAACAAACGCACCACTATACCCATAGAAGATAGTTGTGCTTTCAAAGATCCTATGGATAAGAAATTAGAGGGTTTGCTTAAAATGATGTTTGTTCAGCAAGGTTACCTTCTACAACCAATTTCATGCATTGTTCCTGTCACTACAGCAGCGTGTTTCTGGTTCGATGAACTAGAAAAGGCGCTCAATAAAGATTCTTCTTATGAGTAGATTTTGGACAGAATTCATGCTCTCAAATTGGCTAACTCTTTCACCCTAGACGCCACTTTGCAATTGGCTAGATTAGCGGCGAAAAATTCTGGGTTTGCTATTGTGGCGCGCAGAGCACTTTGGCTAAAATCTTGGTCAGCGGATGCGTCTTCCAAGAACAAATTGCTTAGCATTCCTTTCAAGGGGAAAACGCTGTTTGGCCCTGACTTGAAAGAGATTATTTCTGATATCACTGGGGGCAAGGGCCACGCCCTTCCTCAGGATAGGTCTTTCAAGGCCAAAAATAAACCTAATTTTCGTCCCTTTCGCAGAAACGGACCAGCCCCAAGTGCTACGTCCTCTAAGCAAGAGGGTAATACTTCTCAAGCCAAGCCAGCCTGGAGGCCAATGCAAGGCTGGAACAAAGGAAAGCAGGCCAAGAAACCTGCCACTGCTACCAAGACAGCATGAGATGTTGGCCCCCGA
Source organism: Bombina bombina (assembly GCF_027579735.1). Lineage (NCBI taxonomy): Eukaryota > Metazoa > Chordata > Amphibia > Anura > Bombinatoridae > Bombina > Bombina bombina. The sequence goes on from NC_069510.1 coordinate 129,018,103, forward strand.
TCCGGGACCGGATCTGGTGGGGGGCAGACTCTCTCTCTTCGCTCAGGCTTGGGCAAGAGATGTTCTGGATCCTTGGGCGCTAGAAATAGTCTCCCAAGGTTATCTTCTGGAATTCAAGGGGCTTCCCCCAAGGGGGAGGTTCCACAGGTCTCAATTGTCTTCAGACCACATAAAAAAACAGGCATTCTTACATTGTGTAGAAGACCTGTTAAAAATGGGAGTGATTCATCCTGTTCCATTAGGAGAACAAGGGATGGGGTTCTACTCCAATCTGTTCGTAGTTCCCAAAAAAGAGGGAACATTCAGACCAATCTTAGATCTCAAGATCCTAAACAAGTTTCTCAAGGTTCCATCGTTCAAAATGGAAACCATTCGAACAATTCTTCCTTCCATCCAGGAAGGTCAATTCATGACCACGGTGGATTTAAAGGATGCGTATCTACATATTCCTATCCACAAGGAACATCATCGGTTCCTAAGGTTCGCATTCCTGGACAAGCATTACCAGTTTGTGGCACTTCCGTTCGGATTAGCCACTGCTCCAAGAATTTTCACAAAGGTACTAGGGTCCCTTCTAGCGGTGCTAAGACCAAGGGGCATTGCAGTAGTACCTTACTTGGACGACATTCTGATTCAAGCGTCGTCCCTTCCACAAGCAAAGGCTCACACGGACATTGTCCTGGCCTTTCTCAGATCTCACGGGTGGAAAGTGAACGTAGAAAAAAGTTCTCTATCTCCGTCAACAAGGGTTCCCTTCTTGGGAACAATAATAGACTCCTTAGAAATGAGGATTTTTCTGACAGAGGCCAGAAAATCAAAACTTCTAAACTCTTGTCAAGTACTTCATTCTGTTCCTCTTCCTTCCATAGCGCAGTGCATGGAAGTAATAGGTTTGATGGTAGCGGCAATGGACATAGTTCCTTTTGCGCGAATTCATCTAAGACCATTACAACTGTGCATGCTCAGTCAGTGGAATGGGGATTATACAGACTTGTCTCCGACGATACAAGTAGATCAGAGGACCAGAGATTCACTCCGTTGGTGGCTGTCCCTGGACAACCTGTCACAGGGGATGAGCTTCCGCAGACCAGAGTGGGTCATTGTCACGACCGACGCCAGTCTGGTGGGCTGGGGCGCGGTCTGGGGACCCCTGAAAGCTCAGGGTCTTTGGTCTCGGGTAGAATCTCTTCTCCCGATAAATATTCTGGAACTGAGAGCGATATTCAATGCTCTCAAGGCTTGGCCTCAGCTAGCAAAGGCCAAATTCATACGGTTTCAATCAGACAACATGACGACTGTTGCGTACATCAACCATCAGGGGGGAACAAGGAGTTCCCTGGCGATGGAAGAAGTGACCAAAATCATTCAATGGGCGGAGACTCACTCCTGCCACTTGTCTGCAATCCACATCCCAGGAGTGGAAAATTGGGAAGCGGATTTTCTGAGTCGTCAGACATTTCATCCGGGGGAGTGGGAACTCCATCCGGAAATCTTTGCCCAAATTACTCAGTTGTGGGGCATTCCAGACATGGATCTGATGGCCTCTCGTCAGAACTTCAAGGTTCCTTGCTACGGGTCCAGATCCAGGGATCCCAAGGCGACTCTAGTAGATGCACTAGTAGCACCTTGGACCTTCAAACTAGCTTATGTATTCCCGCCGTTTCCTCTCATCCCCAGGCTGGTAGCCAGGATCAATCAGGAGAGGGCATCGGTGATCTTGATAGCTCCTGCGTGGCCACGCAGGACCTGGTATGCAGACCTGGTGAATATGTCATCGGCTCCACCATGGAAGCTACCTTTGAGACGGGACCTTCTTGTTCAAGGTCCGTTCGAACATCCGAATCTGGTCTCACTCCAACTGACTGCCTGGAGATTGAACGCTTGATCTTATCAAAGCGAGGGTTCTCAGATTCTGTCATTGATACTCTTGTTCAGGCCAGAAAGCCTGTAACTAGAAAAATCTACCACAAAATATGGAAAAAATATATCTGTTGGTGTGAATCTAAAGGATTCCCTTGGGACAAGATAAAAATTCCTAAGATTCTATCCTTTCTTCAAGAAGGTTTGGAGAAAGGATTATCTGCAAGTTCTTTGAAGGGACAGATTTCTGCCTTATCTGTGTTACTTCACAAAAAGCTGGCAGCTGTGCCAGATGTTCAAGCCTTTGTTCAGGCTCTGGTTAGAATCAAGCCTGTTTACAAACCTTTGACTCCTCCTTGGAGTCTCAATTTAGTTCTTTCAGTTCTTCAGGGGGTTCCGTTTGAACCCTTACATTCCGTTGATATTAAGTTATTATCTTGGAAAGTTTTGTTTTTGGTTGCAATTTCTTCTGCTAGAAGAGTTTCAGAATTATCTGCTCTGCAGTGTTCTCCCCCTTATCTGGTGTTCCATGCAGATAAGGTGGTTTTGCATACTAAACCTGGTTTTCTTCCGAAAGTTGTTTCTAACAAAAACATTTACCAGGAGATAGTCGTGCCTTCTTTGTGTCCGAATCCAGTTTCAAAGAAGGAACGTTTGTTACACAATTTGGATGTAGTTCGTGCTTTAAAATTCTATTTAGATGCTACAAAGGATTTTAGACAAACATCTTCCTTGTTTGTTGTTTATTCTGGTAAAAGGAGAGGTCAAAAAGCAACTTCTACCTCTCTCTCCTTTTGGCTTAAAAGCATCATCAGATTGGCTTACGAGACTGCCGGACGACAGCCTCCTGAAAGAATCACAGCTCATTCCACTAGGGCTGTGGCTTCCACATGGGCCTTCAAGAACGAGGCTTCTGTTGATCAGATATGTAAGGCAGCGACTTGGTCTTCACTGCACACTTTTACTAAATTTTACAAATTTGATACTTTTGCTTCTTCTGAGGCTATTTTTGGGAGAAAGGTTTTGCAAGCCGTGGTGCCTTCCATCTAGGTGACCTGATTTGCTCCCTCCCTTCATCCGTGTCCTAAAGCTTTGGTATTGGTTCCCACAAGTAAGGATGACGCCGTGGACCGGACACACCTATGTTGGAGAAAACAGAATTTATGTTTACCTGATAAATTACTTTCTCCAACGGTGTGTCCGGTTCACGGCCCGCCCTGGTTTTTTAATCAGGTCCGATAATTTATTTTCTTTAACTACAGTCACCACGGTATCATATGATTTCTCCTATGCAAATATTCCTCCTTTACGTCGGTCGAATGACTGGGGAAGGCGGAGCCTAGGAGGGATCATGTGACCAGCTTTGCTGGGCTCTTTGCCATTTCCTGTTGGGGAAGAGAATATCCCACAAGTAAGGATGACGCCGTGGACCGGACACACCGTTGGAGAAAGTAATTTATCAGGTAAACATAAATTCTGTTTTTCCTTGAGAATCCCTTCTCCAAGGATGGTTATTTCTGCACAAAAACTGATCTGTATAAAAATATATATTTTTCTCTTGTTAAGTGTATCCAGTCCACGGATCATCCATTACTTGTGGAATATTCTGATTCCCAACTGGAAGTTGCAAGAGGATCACCCACAGCAGAGCTGCTATATAGCTCCTCCCCTCACTGCCATACCCAGTCATTCTCTTGCAACTCTCAACTAAGATGGAGGTCGTAAGAGGACTGTGGTGTTTTATACTTAGTTTATTTCTTCAATCAAAAGTTTGTTATTTTTAAATGGTACCGGAGTGTACTGTTTATCTCAGGCAGTATTTAGAAGAAGAATCTGCCTGCGTTTTCTATGATCTTAGCAGAAGTAACTAAGACCCTTTGCTGTTCTCACATATTCTGAGGAGTGAAGTAACTTCAGAGGGGGAATAGCGTGCAGGTTTTCCTGCAATAAGGTATGTGCAGTTAAAATATTTTTCTAGGGATGGAATTTGCTAGAAAATGCTGCTGATACCGAAGTAATGTAAGTAAAGCCTTAAATGCAGTGATAGCGACTGGTATCAGGCTTATTAATAGAGATACATACTCTTATAAAAGTGTATTTTAAAACGTTTGCTGGCATGTTTAATCGTTTTTTACATATGTTTGGTGATAAAACTTATTGGGGCCTAGTTTTTTTCCACATGGCTGGCTTGAATTTTGCCTAGAAACAGTTCCCTGAGGCTTCCCACTGTTGTAATATGAGTGGGAGGGGCCTATTTCTTTCATGTAATTAGCAAGAGTCCATGAGCTAGTGACGTATGGGATATACATTCCTACCAGGAGGGGCAAAGTTTCCCAAACCTTAAAATGCCTATAAATACACCCCTCACCACACCCACAAATCAGTTTTACAAACTTTGCCTCCTATGGAGGTGGTGAAGTAAGTTTGTGCTAGATTCTACGTTGATATGCGCTGTCGAGTCGGGTAAAACTCCGCCTCGAAGGATTACAGCTCATTCTACTAGGTCAGTTTCTACTTCCTGGGCGTTTAGGAATGAAGCTTCGGTTGATCAGATTCGCAAAGCAGCAACTTGGTTCTCTTTGCATACTTTTACTAAATTCTACCATTTTTGATGTGTTTTCTTCTTCTGAAGCAGTTTTTGGTAGAAAAGTACTTCAGGCAGTGGTTTCAGTTTGAATCTTCTGCTTATGTTTTCATTAACTTTATTTTGGGTGTGGATTATTTTCAGCAGGAATTGGCTGTCTTTATTTTATCCCTCCCTCTCTAGTGACTCTTGCGTGGAAAGATCCACATCTTGGGTAGTCATTATCCCATACATCACTAGCTCATGGACTCTTGCTAATTACATGAAAGAAAACATAATTTATGTAAGAACTTACCTGATAAATTCATTTCTTTCATATTAGCAAGAGTCCATGAGGCCCACCCTTTTTTGTGGTGGTTATGATTTTTTTGTATAAAGCACAATTATTCCAATTCCTTATTTTTTATGCTTTCGCACTTTTTTCTTATCACCCCACTTCTTGGCTATTCGTTAAACTGATTTGTGGGTGTGGTGAGGGGTGTATTTATAGGCATTTTAAGGTTTGGGAAACTTTGCCCCTCCTGGTAGGAATGTATATCCCATACGTCACTAGATCATGGACTCTTGCTAATATGAAAGAAATGAATTTATCAGGTAAGTTCTTACATAAATTATGTTTTTGGCGTTTTTTTGCACAGCAAAAATTACAGACACAGACATCCAGCTTCTTCCTGCATGATCCAGGACTTCTCTGAAGGGCTCAAAAGGCTTCAAAAGTCGTATTGAGGAAGGTAAAAAGCCACAGTAGAGCTGTGGCAGTTGTGACTGTTTAAAAAAAGTTTTTGTCATTTGTTATTCCGTTTTTGGTATTAAGGGGTTAATCATCCATTTGCAAGTGGGTGCAATGCTCTGCTAACTTATTACATACACTGTAAAAATTTTGTTAATGTAACTGCATTTTTTCACTGTTATTTCAAAATTTGGGAAAATTTGTGTTTCTTAAAGGCGCAGTAACGTTTTTTTATATTGCTTGTAAACTTGTTTTAAAGTGTTTTCCAAGCTTGCTAGTCTCATTGCTAGTCTGTTTAAACATGTCTTGCACAGAGGAACCTACTTGTTCATTATGTTTGAAAGCCATGGTGGAGTCCCATAGGAGAATGTGTACTAAATGTATTGATTTCACCTTAAACAGTAAAGATCAGTCTTTATCTATAAAAGAATTATCACCAGAGGGTTCTGTCGAGGGGGAAGTTATGCCGACTAACTCTACCCACGTGTCAGACCCTTCGCCTCCCGCTCAGGGGACGCACGCTAATATGGCGCCAATTACATCAGGGACGCCCATAGCGATTACCTTGCAGGACATGGCTGCAATCATGAATAATACCCTGTCAGAGGTATTATCTAGATTGCCTGAATTAAGAGGCAAGCGCGATAGCTCTGGGGTTAGGAGAGATACAGAGCGCGCAAATGCTGTTAGAGCCATGTCTGATACTGCGTCACAGTATACAGAACATGAGGACGGAGAGCTTCAGTCTGTGGGTGACATCTCTGACTCGGGGAAACCTGATTCAGAGATTTCTAATTTTAAATTTAAGCTTGAGAACCTCCGTGTATTGATTGGGGAGGTATTAGCTACTCTGAATGACTGTAACACAGTTGCAATTCCAGAGAAATTGTGTAGGCTGGATAGATACAATGCGGTGCCGGTGTGTACTGACGTTTTTCCTATACCTAAAAGGCTTACAGAAATTATTAGCAAGGAGTGGGATAGACCCGGTGTGCACTTTTCCCCACCTCCTATATTTAGAAAAATGTTTCCAATAGACGCCACAACACGGGACTTATGGCAGACGGTCCCTAAGGTGGAAGGAGCAGTTTCTACTTTAGCAAAGCGTACCACTATCCCGGTTGAGGACAGTTGTGCTTTTTCAGATCCAATGGATAAAAAATTGGAGGGTTACCTTAAGAAAATGTTTATTCAACAAGGTTTTATTTTACAGCGCATGCATTGCGCCTGTCACTGCTGCGGCGACATTCTGGTTTGAGGCCCTGGAAGAGGCCATCCAGACAGCTCCATTGAATGAAATTATTGACAAGCTTAGAACGCTTAAGCTAGCTAACTCATTTGTTTCTGATGCCATTGTTCATTTGACTAAACTAACGGCTAAGAATTCCGGATTCGCCATCCAGGCGCGTAGGGCACTATGGCTTAAATCCTGGTCAGCTGACGTGACTTCAAAGTCTAAATTACTCAACATTCGTTTCAAGGGGCAGACCTTATTCGGGCCTGGCTTGAAGGAAATTATTGCTGACATTACTGGAGGCAAGGGTCATACCCTTCCTCAGGACAGGGCCAAATCAAAGGCCAAACAGTCTAATTTTCGTGCCTTTCGAAATTTCAAGGCAGGAGCAGCATCAACTTCCTCCGCTTCAAAACAAGAGGGAACTGTTGCTCATTCCAGACAGGCCTGGAAACCTAACCAGTCCTGGAACAAGGGCAAGCAGGCCAGGAAGCCTGCTGCTGCCCCCAAGACAGCATGAAGGAACGGCCCCCTATCCGGAAACGGATCTAGTGGGGGGCAGACTTTCTCTCTTTGCCCAGGCGTGGGCAAGAGATGTTCAGGATCCCTGGGCGTTGGAGATTATATCTCAGGGATATCTTCTGGACTTCAAAGCTTCTCCTCCACAAGGGAGATTTCATCTTTCAAGGTTATCATCAAACCAGATAAAGAAAGAGGCATTCCTAATCTGTGTGCAAGACCTCCTAGTAATGGGAGTGATCCATCCAGTTCCGCGGACGGAACAAGGACAGGGATTTTATTCAAATCTGTTTGTGGTTCCCAAGAAAGAGGGAACCTTCAGACCAATCTTGGATCTAAAGATCTTAAACAAATTCCTCAGAGTTCCATCATTCAAAATAGAAACTATTCGGACCATCCTATCCATGATCAAAGAGGGTCAGTACATGACCACAGTGGACTTAAAGGATGCCTACCTTCACATACCGATTCACAAAGATCATCATCGGTTCCTAAGGTTTGCCTTTCTAGACAGGCATTACCAATTTGTAGCTCCCCGCCCCGAGAATTTTTACAAAGGTTCTGGGCTCACTTCTGGCGGTTCTAAGACCGCGAGGCATAGCGGTGGCTCCGTATCTAGACGACATCCTGATACAGGCGTCAAGCTTTCAAATTGCCAAGTCTCATACAGAGATAGTTCTGGCATTTCTGAGGTCGCATGGGTGGAAAGTGAACGTGGAAAAGAGTTCTCTATCACCACTCACAAGAGTCTCCTTCCTAGGGACTCTTTTATAGATTCTGTAGAGATGAAAATTTACCTGACGGAGTCCAGGTTATCAAAACTTCTAAATGCTTGCCGTGTCCTTCATTCCATTCCACGCCCGTCAGTGGCTCAGTGCATGGAAGTAATCGGCTTAATGGTAGCGGCAATGGACATAGTGCCATTTGCGCGCCTGCATCTCAGACCGCTGCAATTATGCATGCTAAGTCAGTGGAATGGGGATTACTCAGATTTGTCCCCTCTACTAAATCTGGATCAAGAGACCAGAGATTCTCTTCTCTGGTGGCTATCTCGGGTCCATCTGTCCAAGGGTATGACCTTTCGCAGGCCAGATTGGACGATTGTAACAACAGATGCCAGCCTTCTAGGTTGGGGCGCAGTCTGGAACTCCCTGAAGGCTCAGGGATCGTGGACTCAGGAGGAGAAACTCCTCCCAATAAATATTCTGGAGTTAAGAGCAATATTCCATGCTCTTCTAGCTTGGCCTCAGTTAGCAACCCTGAGGTTCATCAGATTTCAGTCGGACAACATCACGACTGTGGCTTACATCAACCATCAAGGGGGAACCAGGAGTTCCCTAGCGATGTTAGAAGTCTCAAAGATAATTCGCTGGGCAGAGTCTCACTTTTGCCACCTGTCAGCGATCCACATCCCAGGCGTAGAGAACTGGGAGGCGGATTTTCTAAGTTGTCAGACTTTTCATCCGGGGGAGTGGGAACTCCATCCGGAGGTGTTTGCTCAACTGGTCCATCGTTGGGGCAAACCAGAACTGGATCTCATGGCGTCTCGCCAGAACGCTAAGCTTCCTTGTTACGGATCCAGGTCCAGGGACCCGGGAGCGACGCTGATAGATGCTCTAGCAGCTCCTTGGTTCTTCAACCTGGCTTATGTGTTTCCACCGTTTCCTCTGCTCCCTCGACTGATTGCCAAAATCAAGCAGGAGAGAGCATCAGTGATTCTGATAGCGCCTGCATGGCAACGCAGGACCTGGTATGCAGACCTAGTGGACATGTCATCTCTTCCACCATGGACCCTGCCTCTGAGGCAGGACCTTCTAATACAAGGTCCTTTCAATCATCCAAATCTAATTTCTCTGAGACTGACTGCATGGAGATTGAACGCTTGATTCTATCAAGGTGTGGCTTCTCCGAGTCAATCATTGATACCTTAATACAGGCACGGAAGCCTGTCACCAGGAAAATCTACCATAAGATATGGCGTAAATATCTTTATTGGTGTGAATCCAAGAATTACTCATGGAGTAAGGTTAGGATTCCTAGGATATTGTCCTTTCTCCAAGAGGGTTTGGACAAAGGCTTATCAGCTAGTTCTTTAAAAGGACAGATCTCTGCTCTGTCTATTCTTTTGCACAAGCGTCTGGCAGAAGTTCCAGACGTCCAGGCATTTTGTCAGGCTTTGGTTAGGATTAAGCCTGTGTTTAAAACTGTTGCTCCCCCGTGGAGCTTAAACTTGGTTCTTAAAGTTCTTCAGGGAGTTCCGTTTGAACCCCTTCATTCCATTGATATTAAACTTTTATCTTGGAAAGTTCTGTTTTTGATGGCTATTTCCTCGGCTTGAAGAGTTATCTGCCTTACATTGTGATTCTCCTTATCTGATTTTTCATTCAGACAAGGTAGTTCTGCCTACCAAACCTGGGTTTTTACCTAAGGTGGTTTCTAACAGGAATATCAACCAAGAGATTATTGTTCCATCATTGTGTCCTAATCCTTCTTCAAAGAAGGAACGTCTTTTGCATAATCTGGATGTAGTCCGTGCCTTGAAGTTTTACTTACAGGCTACTAAAGATTTTCGTCAAACATCTGCCTTGTTTGTCGTTTACTCTGGACAGAGGAGAGGTCAAAAAGCTTCGGCAACCTCTCTCTCCTTTTGGCTTCGGAGCATAATACGCTTAGCCTATGAGACTGCTGGACAGCAGCCCCCTGAAAGGATTACAGCTCATTCTACTAGAGCTGTGGCTTCCACCTGGGCCTTTAAAAATGAGGCCTCTGTTGAACAGATTTGCAAGGCTGCGACTTGGTCTTCGCTTCACACCTTTTCAAAATGTTACAAATTTGACACTTTTGCTTCTTCGGAGGCTGTTTTTGGGAGAAAGGTTCTACAGGCAGTGGTTCCTTCCCTTTAAGTTCCTGCCTTGTCCCTCCCATCATCTGTGTACTTTAGCTTTGGTATTGGTATCCCACAAGTAATGGATGATCCGTGGACTGGATACACTTAACAAGAGAAAACATAATTTATGCTTACCTGATAAATTTATTTCTCTTGTAGTGTATCCAGTCCACGGCCCGCCCTGCCCTTTTAAGGCAGGTCTAAATTTTAATTAAACTACAGTCACCACTGCACCCTATGGTTTCTCCTTTCTCGTCTTGTTTCGGTCGAATGACTGGATATGGCAGTGAGGGGAGGAGCTATATAGCAGCTCTGCTGTGGGTGATCCTCTTGCAACTTCCTGTTGGGAAGGAGAATATCCCACAAGTAATGGATGATCCGTGGACTGGATACACTACAAGAGAAATGCATTTATCAGGTAAGCATAAATTATGTTTTTCTCTTGTAAGATGTATCGAGTCCACGGATTCATCCATACTTATGGGTTATTCTCCTTCCCTACAGGAATTGGAAGAGAGAGCACCCACAGCAGAGCTGTCCATATAGCTCCTCCCTTAGCTCCACCCCCAAGTTATTCTCTCTGCCTGCTTACCTGCTAGGAAGGGCAAAGGGAGTGTGGTGACAAAAATGTTAGTTTTTATTTTCTCAAGCAAAAGTTTATTTTAAATGGTACCGGTGTGTACTATTTACTCTCTGGCAGAAAAGGGATGAAGATTTCTGCAAGGAGGATGATGATCTTAGCATTTTGTAACTAAGATCCACTGCTGTTCTCACAAGGGCTGAAGAGTACAGGAAAACCAGTTGGGGGAACAGTTTGCAGGCTAAACTGCATTAAGGTATGTTCAGTCTATTTTTTTCTAGACAGACTGTGTTATTTCTAGAAAAGGCTGGCAATATCCCCATGAGGGAAAGGTAAGCTGTATTCAGTAAAAGAGGAATCCAAGCTTGCATAAAGGGCTCATAGTTACTGGTGACACTAATAGGAAAAAATGTTTTGGTTTAATTACAAATAAAATGGTTTTTTTTAGGGACTTTAGGGGGCCTTTGTGGCTTGTTTAAGGGTTATTAACCCACATGGCTAGTTTAAGAAACACTCTGTGGTGTTTCTTTTAGGCCCCATAACATTGAGTGAGGTGGGAGGGGCCTATTTTCAGTTACACAGTTTATTTACCTGAGCTGTGGCAAGGTGCTGAACGTTATTTTACCAGTTTTTAAGTTTTTTCAATCCGGTTTTTACATTAAGGGGTTAATTGTTTATTTGCATAGTGGTGCAAAGTTACTAAGGCTTTATGATGCTACTGTAAACATTTTGTTTTGTTTACTGCTTTTTTACACTGTTTTGCAGAGTTTGTGCAGCTTTTTTTCTCTTAAAGGCACAGTACAGTTTTTGTTTAATTTGTTATTTTCTTTGATTAAAGTGTTTTCCAAGCTTGTTTGTTTCATTACTAGCCTGTTTAACATGTCTGACAACAAGGAAAATCCTTGTTCTATGTGTTTAGAAGCCATTGTGGAACCCCCTCTTAGAATGTGTCCCACTTGCACTAATATGTCTATAAATTATAAAGAGCATATTTTAGCACTTAAAAATATTGCAATAGATGATTCTCAGTTAGAAGGAAATGAGGATTTAGCATCTAGCTCTCCCCAAGTGTCACAACCAGTAACGCCCGCACAAGTGACACCAAGTACCTCTAATGCGTCAAATTCATTTACTTTACAAGACATGGCCATAGTTATGAATAAAACCCTCACAAAGGTTTTCTCTAAACTGCCTGGTTTACAAGGAAAGCGTGACAGCTTTGGGTTAAGAACAAATGCTGGGCCATCTGACGCTTTAGTAGCCGTATCCGATATACCCTCACAATGTTCTGAAGTAGGGGTAAGGGATTTGTTATCTGAGGGAGAGATTTCTGATTCAGGAAAGACGCTCCCTCAGACTCAAGGAGGTATTAGCTACTCTAGACGATTGTGACCCAATAGTGGTCCCAGAGAAATTGTGTAAAATGGACAGATACTTAGAGGTTCCTGTTTACACTGATGTTTTTCCAGTCCCTAAGAGGATTGTGACTATTGTTACTAAGGAGTGGGATAGACCAGGTATTCTGTTCGCTCCCCCTCCTGTTTTTAAGAAAATGTTTCCCATATCTGACACCATATAGGACTCGTGGCAGACTGTTCCTAAGGTGGAGGGAGCTATTTATACTCTTGCTAAGCGTACAACTATACCTATCGAAGACAGTTGTGCTTTCAAAGATCCTATGGATAAAAAATTAGAGGGTCTCCTAAAGAAAATATTTGTTCATCAAGGTTTTCTTCTCCAACCTATTTCATGCATTGTTCCTGTAACTACTGCAGCTGCTTTCTGGTTTGAGGCTCTAGAAGAGGCTCTTCAGGTGGAGACTCCATTAGAGGATATTATGGATAGAATTAAGGCCCTTAAGTTGGCTAATTCTTTCATTACAGATGCCGCTTTCCAACTGGCTAAATTAGCGGCAAAGAATTCAGGTTTTGCCATTTTAGCACACAGGGCGTTACGGCTTAAGTCCTGGTCTGCTGATGTGTCATCAAAATCTAAGTTGTTGAACATCCCTTTCAAAGGAAAGACCCTATTCGGGCCTACACTAAAAGAAATTATTTCAGACATCACTGGAGGGAAAGGCCATGCCCTCCCTCAGGATAAAACAAATAAGATGAGGACCAAACAAAATAATTTTCGTTCCTTTCGGAACTTCAAAGGTCCCGCTTCAGCTTCCCCTGCAGCAAAGCAAGAGGGGAATTCTGTCCAATCCAAGTCAGTCTGGAGACCTAACTAGGCTTGGAACAAAGGTAAACAGGCCAAGAAGCCTGCTGCTGCCTCTAAGACAGCATGAAGGGGTAGCCCCCGATCCGGGACCGGATCTAGTAGGGGGCAGACTCTCTCTCTTCGCTCAGGCTTGGGCAAGAGATGTTCACGTTTCCTGGGCTTTAGAAATTGTGTCCCAAGGATATCTTCTGGACTTCAAAGACTCCCCCCCCCCCCAAGGGGGAGATTTCACATTTCTCAATTGTCTGCAAACCAGACAAAGAGAGAGGCGTTCTTACGCTGTGTAGAAGACCTACATACCATGGGAGTGATCCGCCCAGTTACAAGAGCGGAACAAGGGCTAGGTTTTTACTCCAACCTGTTTGTGGTTCCCAAAAAAGAGGGAACTTTCAGACCGATCTTGGATCTCAAAATTCTAAACAAATTCCTCAGAGTACCATCTTTCAAGATGGAGACTATTCGGACTATTCTTCCTCTGATCCAGGAGGGTCAATATATGACTACCGTGGATTTAAAGGATGCATATCTACACATCCCTATTCACAGGGATCATCATCAATTCCTCAGATTCACCTTTCTGGACAGGCATTACCAGTTTGTGGCCCTTCCTTTCGGGTTGGCCATGGCTCCCAGAATTTTCACAAAGGTGCTAGGGTCCCTTTTGGCGGTTCTAAGACAGCGGGGTATAGCAGTGGAGCCTTATCTAGACAACATCTTAATTCAGGCGTCGACTTTCCAGCTAGCCAAGTCTCACACGGACATCGTGTTGGCTTTTCTGAGATCTCATGGATGGAAGGTGAACATAAAAAAGAGTTCTCTCGTCCCTCTCACAAGAGTTTCCTTCCTAGGGACTCGGTAGAAATGAAAATATTTCTGACGGAGGTCAGAAAATCAAAACTTTTAATCCCTTCCCAAGCTCTTCATTCCATTCCTCGACCATCAGTGGCTCAGTGTATGGAGGTAATCGGACTCATGGTAGCGGCAATGGACATAGTTCCTTATGCTGCCTACACCTCAGACCACTGCAACTATGCATGCTCAAACAGTAGAATGGGGATTATGCAGATTTATCTCCTCAACTGCATCTGGACCAAGAGACCAGAGATTCTCTTCTCTGGTGGTTGTCTCAGGACCACCTGTCTCAGGGAATGTGTTTCCGCATTCCAGAGTGGCTCATAGTAACGACAGATGCCAGCCTGCTAGGCTGGGGTGCAGTCTGGAAATCCCTGAAAGCACAGGGCTTATGGTCTCAGGAGGAATATCTCCTCCTGATAAACATTCTAGAACTGAGAGCGATATTCAATGCGCTTCAGGCATGGCATCAGCTAGCTGCGGCCAAATTCATCAGATTTCAGTCGGACAACATCACGACTGTAGCCTATATCAATCATCAAGGAGGAACACGGAGTTCTCTAGCGATGATGGGGGTAACCAAAATAATCCGATGGGCGGAGGATCACTCTTGCCATCTCTCAGCAATCCATATCCCAGGGGTAGAGAACTGGGAGGCGGATTTCCTAAGTCGTCAGACTTTTCATCCGGGAGACTAAGAGCTCCATCCGGAGGTATTTGCCCAACTGACTCAGCTATGGGGCACACCAGAATTGGATCTGATGGCGTCCCGATAGAATGTCAAACTTCCTTGTTACGGGTCCAGGTCCCGGGATCCCCAGGCGGTACTGATAGATACTCTAGCAGTGCCCTGGTCCTTCAATCTGGCTTATGTATTTCCACAGTTTCCTCTCCTCCCATGTCTGGTTGCCAGAATCAAGCAGGAGAGAGCTTCTGTGATTCTGATACCGCCTGCGGGGCCACGCAGGACTTGGTATGCAGACCTGGTGGACATGTCATCTGTTCCACCGTGGACTCTGCCAATGAGGCAGGACCTTCTAATCCAAGGTCCATTCAAGCATCCAAATCTAACTTCTCTGCGTTTGACTGCTTGGAGATTGAACGCCTGATTCTATCAAAGTGTGGTTTCTCTGAGTCGGTGATTGATACCCTGATTCAGGCTAGAAAGCCTGTCACCAGGAAAATCTATCAAAAGATTTGGCGCAGATATATTTGTTGGTGTGAATCCAAGGGTTACTCATGGAGTAAGATTAGGATTCCTAGAAGGATTGGAGAAGGGATTATCAGTTAGTTCCTTAAAAGGACAAATATCTGCTTTGTCTATTCTTTTACACAAATGTCTGGTCAGGATCAAGCTTGTATTTAAACCTGTTGCTCCACCATGGAGCCTAAATTTGGTTCTTAATGTTCTTCAAGGGGTTTCGTTTGAACCTATGCATTCCATAGATATTAAGCTTCTATCTTGGAAAGTTTTGTTTTTAGTAGCTATCTCTTCGGCTCGAAGAGTTTTTGAGTTATCTGCTTTACAGTGTGACTCACCTTACCTAGTTTTCCATGCAGATAAGGTGTTTTTGCGTACCAAACCTGGGTTTCTTCCTAAGGTTGTTTCTAATAGGAATATCAATCAGGAGATTGTTGTTCCTTCTCTGTGTCCTAATCCTTCATTAAAGAAGGAACATCTGTTGCACAATTTTGATGTGGTTCGTGCTTTAAAGTTCTACTTACAAGCAACTAAAGATTTCCGTCAAACATCTTCATTGTTTGTTGTTTATTCTGGTAAACGAAGAGGTCAAAAGGCTACGGCTACCTCTCTTTCCCTTTGGCTGAAAAGCTTCATCCGTTTGGCTTATGAGACTGCTGGCCAGCAGCCTCCTGAAAGAATTACTGCTCATTCTACTAGAGCAGTGGCTTCCACATGGGCTTTTAAAAATGAGGCTTCTGTTGAACAGATTTGTAAGGCGGCGACTTGGTCTTCGCTTCATACTTTTTACAAATTTTACAAATTCGATACTTTTGCTTCTTTGGAGGCTATTTTTGGGAGAAAGGTTCTACAAGCAGTGTTGCCTTCCGTTAAAGGTACCTGTCTTGTCCCTCCCTTCATCCGTGTCCTAAAGCTTTGGTATTGGTATCCCATAAGTATGGATGAATCCGTGGACTTGATACATCTTACAAGAGAAAACAGAATTTATGCTTACCTGATAAATTTCTTTCTCTTGTGATGTATCGAGTCCACGGCCCGCCCTGTCTATTTAAGACAGGTAGTATATTTTTATTTAAAAAACTTCAGTCACCACTGCACCCTATAGTTTCTCCTTTTTCTTCCTAGCCTTTGGTCATATTACTGGGGGGTGGAGCTAAGGGAGGAGCTATATGGACAGCTCTGCTGTGGGTGCTCTCTCTGCCACTTCCTGTAGGGAAGGAGAATATCCCATAAGTATGGATGAATCCGTAGACTCGATACATCACAAGAGAAAGAAATTTATCAGGTAAGCATAAATTCTGTTTTTATATATAATGATCTCTCCAAATAACTGTGTATTGGTTCATTCTTCTTTCATTTGTAAAAGAGAATAAGATGATGATGTGTATATGGTATTTCTTTTTTAAGACACGAGTCTACGGATCATCTTAATTACTAATGGGATATTCACCTCCTGGTCAGCAGGAGGAGGCAAAGAGCACCACAGCAGAGCTGTTAAATAGCTCCTCCCTTCCCTCCCACTCCAGTCATTCTCTTTGCCTATGTTAGTGATAGGAAGAGGTAAAGTGAGGTGTTAGTATAGATTCTTCAATCAAGAGTTTATTATTTTTAAAGTAGTGCAAGATGGTGCTGCTTTGTTCTAGGGTGTAGCCGTAGTCCATATCAGTCTCTTTAGTAGAGCCTTGGTGACTTTAGAGCAATGGAAACTTGTGGGACATAATTCTCACTGCGCCTCCCATATTTTTTGCTGCCCTATATCCTTCAGTCTGAGTTAATCATTGACTCAGCATTTTATTCTCCTCAGGTCGATGTGAGGGAGAGGACCTCTCAAGCCGGAGAGCTGCCAGGCAAGGTAAGTGCTTCCTTAAGTTTCTGGGGTATAAGGAGACTCAGAATTTCAGTAAAATGAAAAATATGCACACGCTGAACATAAGGGACTCTGTAGGAATGTAGCCCTTTATGTTGGGGACATTAAAGGTTTTTCTGTGAGAAAAGTAATTGAGCAGTGTTATGTATCATCCGCAGTTAAAAGGCACTGGGGCTGGAGTTAAGCTGTACAATTAGATGGCTCTGGTGGTTTTACTATTTTAGGTATCGGTTCCGTCATTGAATAGAGCGGCATAGGTTTACGCCCACGATGGGCGGTCCTTCCTGTTTTTGCGCGCCACTGTAGAGCTTCAGTTTAGAATAGTGCGACATCAGGAAGGAGTTTGCCGGTCCGGGGTTGCATGGTGAAAGCATGCGTTACTAGTGCAGACGCAGTGTTTCCTTTCTTTTTCAGTATCATGGTTGTCAAAGCAAGGCATTACAAAAATGGATAGTTAAAAGAGGAACTCTAGCGGTCTTCAGTCAGGTAGGAGCACTTCAGCAGAGGCTGAGGTGCAGAGGTGTTTTTTTGCAGTAAAAAAGGGAACCGTTTGTTAATCTGACGGAAAAAGAAACAAAACAGTTTTAAATTTAAAGAGACAGTAACGGTTTTTATAACTATTTGCAAATATTTTTGATAATTTCTGTTTACCATTTGACAAATTGTGAACAAGCATGGATCAAATCAAAGGGACTTGCAAAGTTTCACCTGCTCCTTATGTTTTGATGCCAATGTGGAACCACCAATCCCTTTCTGTCCTTCATGTATTGAAAGGACTTTGAGTTATAGGGAAAATATTTTTTCAGAGCCAGTCTCCTCTAAGGCAGATGTTGTCCAAGAGTCTAATGATGAGGGTTAATATATGCCGCAGCTTTCTCCCCAAGTGTCCCAAATTATACCGCCCTCAAAAGCAGTGCTCTGCGCTTCAGCTATAGTCCCTTCTGGGATTTCGTTACAAGACATAGCTTCTCTCATGTCTTCCACTATTTCTGATGCTCTGTCTGCCTTTCCAATGTTGCAGGGCAAACGTAAGAGGAAAGCCAGACATTCAGTAAGTGAGGCTTCGGATGCAATTGTTGCAATTTCGGAGGTTTCCTCCCAACGTCCTGAAGAGGAGCGTACCACAGTAGTTTCTGAAGGAGAAATTTCAGATTCAGAGAGTCTATTACCTCTGACAGACTCAGAGGTGGTATCTTTCAGATTTAAACTTGATCACCTTCGTCTATTGCTCAGGGAGGTTTTAGTTACCTTGGACGATAGTGACTCCACAATGGTGGTTGTCCCTCAGAAGTCTAGTAAGCTGGACAGATATTTTGAGGTTCTTTCTTACACAGATGTTTTTCCAGTGCCTAAAAGAGCTACTGAAATTATTACTAAGGAGTGGGAGAGACCAGGCATTCCTTTTTCTCCCTCTCCTATTTTTAAGAAAATATTTCCAATAGCCGATTCTGTTAAAGAGGTTTGGCAAACTGTTCCTAAGGTAGACGGAGCCGTTTCCACATTAGCTAAGATAACTACTATTCCCATAGAGGATAGTTGCTTTCAAAGATCCTATGGATAAAAAGTTAGAGGAGTTACTCAAGAAGATTTATGTACACCAAGTTCTGCAGTGGATACCGGCTGTGTGCATTGCCACCGTCACTAGTGCGGCGGCATATTGGTTTGATGCACTGGCTGAGGCCCTCAGGACTGAAACTTCTTTGGAGGAGATCCAAGATAGGATAAAGGCTCTTAAGCTAGCTAATGCCTTTATTTCTGACGCTTCCCTTCAAGTTGTCAAACTGGGAGCTAAGATCTCTAGTTTCTCTATTCTAGCCCGCAGAGCCTTATGTTTAAAACCTTGGTCTGCGGATGTGTCATCTAAGTCTAAACTCCTAGCTGCTCCTTACAAGGGGACGACCTTGTTTGACCTGAGCTGAAGGAGATTATTTTTGTTATCACAGGGGTAAAGGGCATCTTCTCCCTCGATAAGAGAAATAAA
This sequence comes from Bombina bombina, assembly GCF_027579735.1. Taxonomy (NCBI): domain Eukaryota; kingdom Metazoa; phylum Chordata; class Amphibia; order Anura; family Bombinatoridae; genus Bombina; species Bombina bombina. The sequence continues at coordinate 129,036,621 of NC_069510.1, forward strand.
CAGAAAGGACGACAGAGCAATTTTCGTTAGTTTCGAAATTTCAAAGGAAACTCTTCCTCTTCTTCCTCTAAGCAGGAACAGTCTCTAAGTCTACATGGAGACCCAGCCAGCCTTGGAACAAAGGAAAACAGTCCAAGAAACCGGTTAGTGATTCCAAGTCGGCATGAAGGGCAGGCCCCCGATCCGGGACCGGATCTGGTAGGGGGCAGACTTTCCTTCTTCGTTCAAGCCTGGGTTCAGGATGTCCAGGATCCCTGGGCAATAGAAATAGTGTCTCAGGGATACAAACTGGAGTTAAAAGTTTTTCCTCCCAGAGGCAGATTTCTTCTTTCAAGATTGTCTGCAGACCAGACAAAGAGAGAGGCGTTCTTACACTGTGTAGGAGGCCTCTCCGCTCTGGGAGTGATTGTTCCCGTTCCAAGTCAGGAACAGGGTCTGGGGTTTTATTCCAATCTGTTCGTGGTGCCCAAAAAAGAGGGAACCTTCAGGCCAATTTTAGACCTCAAGAGTCTAAACAAGTTTCTCAGGGTACTGTCCTTCAAGATGGAAACAATTCGTTCCATTCTTCCACTGATCCAAGAGGGTCAATTTATGACAACAGTGGATTTAAAGGACGTGTATCTACATGTTCCCATTCACAGGGATCATCACAAGTTCTTAAGGTTTGCCTTTCTGGACAAACACTTCCAGTTTGTGGCTCTTCCTTTCAGTCTTGCCACAGCCCCCAGAATATTCACAAAAGTTCTGGGATCTCTGTTGGCGGTGCTTCGATCAAGAGACATTGCAGTGGCGCCTTATCTGGACGACATTGTAGTTGCTCATCCTTTCAGCTAGCAAGATTCCACACGGACTTGGTGTTGTCCTTCCTAAGATCCCACGGGTGGAAGGTAAATTTAGAAAAGAGTTCCTTAGTTCCAAATACAAGGGCAACTTTTTTAGGAACCATAATAGACTCTCTGTCTATGAAGATTTTTCTGACAGAAGTCAGGAAATGAAAGATTATCAATACTTGTCTAGCCCTTCAGTCCACTCCTCGACCGTCAGTGGCTCAGTGTATGGAGTTAATCGGGCTGATGGTGGCGACAATGGACATCATCCCGTTTGTTCGCTTCCATCTCAGAGCTCTGCAGTTGAATATGCTGAGGCAATGGAACGGATATTATACGGACTTGTCTCCTCGACTTCTTCTGGAGCAGGAGACAAGGGACTCTCTACAATGGTGGTTGTCTCTGGATCATCTCTCCCAGGGAACCTGCTTTCGCAGACCATCTTGGGTGATTGTGACAACAGATGCCAGCCTTCAAGGGTGGGGAACAGTCTGGGGCTCTCTAAAGGCTCAGGGAACATGGACTCAGTCAGAGTCTGTTCTACCCATAAACATTCTGCAACTAAGAGTGATCTACAATGCTCTTCTGGCCTGGCCCCAGTTAGCCTCGGTACAGTTTATCAGGTTCCAGTCGGACAACATAACGTCAGTGGCTTGCATCAATCATCAGGGAGGAACGAGAAGGTCCTTGGCGATGAGAGGAATCCAAAATAATTCAGTGGGTGGAGGCCCATTCTTGCTGCTTGTCGGCGATACACATCCCAGGGGTGGACAACTGGGAGGTGGATTTCCTGAGCAGGCAGACCTTTCATCCAGGGGGAGTGGGAACTCCATCCGGAAGTGTTCTCCAGCATCAAGTGGGGTCAGCCGGAATTAGATCTCATGGCATCGTGACAGAATGCCAAGCTCCTGAGAGATATGGGTCGAGATCCAGGGACCCCCAGGCGGAACTGATAGATGCTCTGGTGGCCCCTTGGACCTTCAATCTAGCATACCTGTTTCCTCTGTTTGCTCTTCTTCCTCGAGTAATTGCTCGAATCAAACAGGAAAGGGCCTCGGTGATCCTCATAGCACCGGCCTGACCTCGCAGGATTTGGTATGCAGATATGGTGGAGATGACATCTCTACCACCTTGGAGACTTCCGTTGAGGAAAGACCTGATTCAGGGGCCCTTCCTTCACCCAAATCTAGTTTCTCTGAAGCTGACTGCTTGGTGATTGAATGCTTCATTTTATCCAAGCGTGGTTTTTCTGACTCTGTCATAGAGACCATGGTTCAGGCTCGTAAGCCTGTTACTAGAAGGATTTACCATAAGATTTGGCATAAATATCTCTATTGGTGTGAATCCAAGGGCTACTCATGGAGTAGAGTTAGGATTCCTAGAATTTTGTCCTTTCTCCAAGAGGGTTGGAGAAAGGTTTATCGAAAAGTCCACTAAAGGGGCAGATCTCGGCATTATCTATTTTGTTACACAAACATCTGGCGGATGTTCCAGATGTACAATCATTCTGTCAGGCCTGTGTTCAAACCAGTTACTCCTCCATGGAGTCTGAATTTAGTTCTCAAAGTTCTTCAAGGGGCTCCGTTTGAGCCTATGCATTCCTTAGATATTAAGTTGTTATCTTGGAAAGTTTTATTTCTTGTTGCTATTTCTTCCGCTCGGAGAGTGTCAGAGCTCTCGGCATTACAGTATGAGTCTCCTTATCTTATTTTCCATTCAGATAATGTAGTTTTACGTACTAAATTAGGATTTCTTCCTAAGGTTGTTTCTGATGGGAACATTAATCAGGAGATTGTTGTTCCTTCCTTGTGTCCTAATCCTCCTCCTCAGAAGGAAAGACTTCTGCAAAATTTGGACATGGTCCGTGCTTTAAAGTTTTACCTGCAGGCGACTAAGGACTTTCATTAGTCGTCTTCTTTGTTTGTGGTTTTCTCAGGAAAACGCAAGGGACAGAAAGCTACAGCTACTTCTCTTTCTTTTTGGCTGAAGAGTATCATACGTTTTGCATATGAGACTGCTGGACAGCAGCCTCCGGAGAGAGTTATGACTCATTCCACGAGGGCTGTTGCTTCCTAATGGGCGTTCAAAAATGATGCTTCGGTGGAACAGATTTGCAAGGCTGCAACTTGGTCCTCTCTTCACACTTTTTCAAAGTTCTACCAATTTGACACTTTTGCCTCGGCTGAGGCCGTTTTTGGGAGAAAGGTTCTTCAAGCAGTCGTGCCTTCCATTTAGGTTCCCTGTCTTGTCCCTCCTGTATCATCTGTGTACTCTAGCTTGGGTATTGAATCCCCTTAGTAATTAAGATGATCCGTGGACTCATCGTGTCTTAAAAAAGAAAATGTATGCTTACCTGATAAATGTATTTCTTTTTTTTAAACGATGAGTCCACGGCCCGCCCTGTTCTTTTAGACAGGTTATGGGTTATGTAAACTTCAGACACCTCTGCACCTTGGCTTTTCCTTTCTCTTCCTAACTTTGGTCGAATGACTGGAGTGGGATGGAAGGGAGGAGCTATTTAACAGCTCTGCTGTGGTGCTCTTTGCCTTCTCCTGCAGACCAGGAGGTGAATATCCCATTAGTAATTAAGATGATCCGTAGACTCATCGTGTCAAAAAAGAAATGCATTTATCAGGTAAGCATAAATTTTCTTTTTTTAACAAAAATTGTTAGGATATTTACATATGCTACTGTAAAAATGTAGTACTGTTGTGGTATATTAAGGGTTAATTATTTTTGAGTAGGTGTGCCCGATAGGGTATATAAGGTGGAAGAGGAAGTGATGTATGTATAGCATGATTAAGGGCATGTAGTCCGAAACGTCGCTGCTGCTTCTTTTGTGCTTTTGGCTACAATAAAGGATTGGTAATTATTACCTTTGTGGAGTGCTGCTGTTGTTTTTTGAATTCTTGGATATTGACACAGGGTTGTACCGTGCCAAGTTGCAGCTTGCACCCAATACTACTACATTGTGTTGGACTTTCTGTGTACCATGTGATAACTGTCAGCCATATACAGATTCCTATACTTATAAAGCTGTTAACTCATTAGGAGCTGTTGTCTCCGGCTACATATAACACACTCTTCCAAGAACAAGCAGCTGTATTTTTACAATTGTTTGTTTGCACCAGCTCTGAATGCCTGTTTATAAACACGCGCACGCTCCTAAGCCTGCCTAGCAGTCTCTTCAACAATGGATACCAAATCAACAAAGAACATTTGATGAAAATAGAAGTCATTTGGAAAGCTTTGTTTTTGTGTGTGCTCTATCTTAATCATAAAACTTTAATTTTGACTTTTCATGTCTCTGTATAAATTTAAAATGACTAATCTGTTAGAGCAGGGCTTCTTAAACTTTTTCTGGCCACCGCCCCCTTGGTTCCATCAACTCAGTATCAGTGCAATCCCCTCCGCTTACATGCAAAATATTAAACATTTATTCAAATTTTAAATTAAATATTTTAGTTCCATTAATAAAAATATTATCTTGATATTGTAATACAAGCTTTTTGATAGTCACTGTGCAACCGTCTTATCACATTTAGTAATTAAAACATTTTTGAATAGTGAATTAATGTGATGAAGTGATACCAGTTCTCTGCATCTAGTGTAATGTCACTTAGGAGTCTTAAATCACTGTGTTTAGAGATCTGCAGTTGATTTCTTGGCTTGGAGCATAGTTGTAAAACTGCACAAATAAACGTTATGGAAAATGTATTCTACTCAACAAAGTGTTCTATAGTGCACACTGCAGAGATGGTTTTTTTCATACAGGTGGTGAGTCCACGATCCATTACACCTGGGAATTACTCTTCTCTACCACTAGGAGGAGGCATAGATTACCAAACCTTGAGAGCTCTATAAAACCCCTCCCACCACACTAATCTTTATATAATCTGCAGGCGCTCTACAAATACCTGATGATAATAATATATATATATATATATATATATATATAGCGCTAGCCCTTGGACAGAATATATACATTACTCCCCTTGCTTTTATGTGCACATCAGGGTTTTTTGGTGCGCTTAATTTAAATGCTACGTTTGGGATAGCGCACGCTAGTGTTAATTTTTTTCGCTCTTTGATTAGTCTACGCATGACTGTTTAGCGCATGTAGGTCCTCGGTTTTGCGCACACCTGGATGTTTTGCAGTTCTGATTAGCACGCTTTGAACTTTGTAAGGTTTTGTTTGTTTTTTTTCATTCCTCAAGAGCTATATAATTGTTTATTGCTTTGCTTTGTCAATGTTGTAATGGAGCTGTCTGATTCTGTCCCTAAATCTGCCTTAGAAGCAGAGTCCCTTGAACACCTTCCTACCAATATTAAAGAGATAGTCTAGTCAAAATGAAACTTACATGATTCCGATAGAGCAGGCAATTTTAAGCAACTTTCTCATTTACTCATCAATTTTTCTTTTTTTCTTGATATCTTTATTTGAGAAAACAAGAATGTAAGCATAGGAGCCGGCACATTTTTGGTTCAGGACCTGGGTAGCACTTTCTAAATGGTGTCTAAATGTAGCCACCAATCAGCAAGCACTACACAGGTGCTGAACAAAAAATGAGCCGGCCCCTAAGCTTACATTCAAATAAAGATACCAAGAGAACGCAGAAAAATTAATAAGAGTAAATTAGAAAGTTGCTTAAAATTGCTGCTGTATCTGAATCATGAAAGTTTCATTTTGACTACACTATTCCTTTAAATGTGTTTATTGTAAAAGAAAAAGCTGTTGTTTCTTTTCCAGCTTATTTATGTGACTCATGTTTATCTGTTAATGTATTCAGACCAACCTAATGCTGCTTCTATGGGTATTGCTGCTCCTACTGTTTGTTGATTACAGGAGAGTGTTTCAGATATATCAACAGGAGTGAAAAATCTCATCAAAACTGCTTTTTCTGAAGCGCTGGCTGCTCTTCTGCCTTCAAGTAAGAGTAAAAGTTCAGATTTTACCTTCTACTAGTACTATGACCCCTGAAGGCAGGGATATTATGTCTTCAGAAGGCAAAGTTTCCTCTGGAGATGGAGTCTTCCTCTGATTTTTAAAATTGAACATATAGAGGTTTTACTTACTTTAGGGGTTCCAAGGTCTTGGATGATAAGCCTTTTAATTGTTTAAATTCCGTTTTTAAAACTGTTCCTAAGCTCCCTGAGGTTTTTCTTATCCCTTAGGCGCTCTCTGATGGTGTCTATGGAATTGTCTAAACCTGATAATTCCTTTAATACTGCTGCTAATGTTAAATTGTGGAAAACTGTTCCTAAGGTTGATGGGGCTATTTCCACTCTGGCTAAGCATACTACTATCCCTTTGGAAGTACTTCTTTTAAAGGCCCATTGGAGAGGAAATTAGAGTCCTTTCATAGAAGGGCCTTTTTACAAGCAGGGTATTTGCTTAGGCTGGCTATTTCTATTGCTGATGTGGCTGCTGCTTCATCTTACAGGTTTTCTAGTCTTTCAGAACTGTGTTCTAATGACTGTTGTTGAAGATCTTTTGGGGTTTTTATGTGTGCCAATTCCTTTATTTTTTATGCTGTATCTGTTATCGGTGGTCTAAAGCTTCCAATAATTTTGATTCCTTTTATCAGAGTAAAGAACAAAAAGTTGACTCATCCGCTCAGAAGCGAGGCCTTGTACTAACTGAAACAAATCTATCCCTATGAACAAATATATCCCTACTAACAAATCTGTATAAAGGTGCGACCTCTGATCCAGGTTATGCCTTTTTCTGGAGGCATGGTTCTAGTATGTTCCAGATCCCTCTGTTCTGAATATAGTTTAATTAAAGACAAATTAATACTGGTACAATGACTTTAAGCTAGTATAAATAAACTGCATGGAAAACTCAGCATAGTCCGGTGCTATCCTCATATAAATATTTCAAAGAAAAGGAGGGGCTTTTAGCTCTCCATCTACTAAGTTATAAGTAAATAAAATGTAACTTTGATTGTTTAATTTAAAATACTGAGAGGTATAAAACACCTTCAATTATTGCAAACACTCCCTTTAAAAATGTCAGCACAAGCATTAATCACCCCCCTTATTTCCTGGCCAATAACTGCATACATCAGTGTCAGGGGTGAAGAGCACGCTACTAGGCTATGACGCGTTTCGTCCTGGACACAGGCCTTTCTCAATGTTGCCACAAACAAACCGTGGGTGTAATGAATGGGCTTTTTATGTGTTATCATCCCAGCGTTTGGCATGATAGGCAACGGTATTAGGCCACGTGGCCTATATCACCGGGAGTGCTTAAAGGGACAGTCTACACCAGAATTGTTAATGTATAAAAAGATAATTCCTTTATTACCCATTCCCCAGTTTTGCATAACCAACACGGTTATATTAATACACTTTTAACCTCTGTGATTACCTTTTATCTAAGCCTCTGCAAACTGCCCCCTTATTTCAGTTCTTTTGACAGACATCCATTTTAGCCAATCAGAGGTGGAACTCCACGTGCGTGAGCACAGTGTTATCTATATGGCACTCATGGACTAACACCCTCTAGTGGTGAAAAACTGTCAATGCCCTGACAGAAGAGGCGGCCTTTAAGGGCTTAGAAATTTGCATATGAACCTCCTAGGTTTAGCTTTCAACTAAAAATACCAAGAGAACAAAGCAAATTTGGTGATAAAAGTAAATCGGAAATTTGTTTAAAATTACATTCTCTATCTGAATCATGAAAGTTTATTTTGTACTTGACTGTCCCTTTAAAGGGACAGTCAAGTCCAAAAAATGTTTTCATTATTCAAATAAAGAAAATAATAAAATAATTACAACATTTTTAAACTAATTACACCTAATCTAATCCCCGTAACAAAATAAGAAAGCCCCCCAAAATAAAAAAGCCCTACCCTACACTAAATTACAAATAGCCCTTAAAAGGGCCTTTTGCGGGGCATTGCCCCAAAGTAATCAGCTCTTTTACCTGTAAAAAAACTTACAACCCCCCCAACATTAAAACCCACCACCCACACAACCAACACTACTCTAAAACCCATCCAATCCTCCCTTAATAAAACCTAACACTAACCCCTTAAAGATCACCCTACCTTGAGAAGTCTTCACCCAACCGGGCTGAAGTCCTCAATGAAGCCGAGCGAAGTGGTCCTCCAGACGGGCAGAAGAGGTCCTCCAGACGAGCAGAAGTCTTCATCCAGACGGCATCTTCTATCTTCATCCATCCGGCGCGGAGCGGCTCCATCTTCAAGACATCCGACGCGAAGCATCCTCTTCATCCAGAGTCTTCTTGAACAATGACGGGTCCTTTAAGTGATGTCATCCAAGATGGCGTCCCTTCAATTCCGATTGGCTGATAGAATTCTAAAAGCCAATCAGAATTAAGGTAGGAAAAATCCTATTGGCTGATGCAATCAGCCAATAGGATTGAGCTTGCATTCTATTGGCTGATTGGAACAGCCAATAGAATGCAAGCTCAATCCTATTGGCTGATTGGATCAGCGAATATGATTTTTCCTACCTTAATTCCAATTGGCTGATAGAATTCTATCAACCAATCGGAATTGAAGGGACGCCATCTTGGAAAACGTCACTTAAAGGACCCGTCATTGTTCAAGAAGACTCTGGATGAAGAGGATGCTCGGCGTCGGATGTCTTGAAGATGGAGCCGCTCTGTGCCGGATGGATGAAGATAGAAGGTGCCTTCTGGATGAAAACTTCTGCCCATCTGGAGGACCTCTTCTGCCCGGCTTGGATGAAGACTTCTGCTCGTCTGGAGGACCACTTCGCCCGGCTTTGTTGAGGACTTCGGCCCGGTTGGGTGAAGACTTCTCAAGGTAGGGTGATCTTCAAGGGGTTAGTGTTAGGTTTTATTAAGGGGGATTTGGGTGGGTTTTAGAGTAGGGTTGGTTGTTTTTTGCAGGTAAAAGAGTTGATTACTTTGGGGCAATGCCCCGCAAAAGGCCTTTTTAAGGGCTATTTGTAATTTAGTGTAGGGTAGGGCTTTTTTATTTTGGGGGTGTTTTTTTATTTTGTTAGGGGGATTAGATTAGGTGTAATTAGTTTAAAAATCTTGTAATTATTTTATTATTTTCTGTTATTTAGTGTTTGTTATTTTTTCTACTTTAGATAATTTTATTTAATTGTAGTTAATTTAGGAAATGTATTTAATTATAGTGTAGTGTTAGGTGTAATTGTAACTTAGGTTAGGTTTTATTTTACAGGTATATTTGTATTTATTTTAACTAGGTAGTTATTAAATAGTTAATAACTATTTAATAACTATTCTACCTAGTTAAAATAAATACAAAGTTGCCTGTAAAATAAAAATAAACCCTAAGCTAGCTACAATGTAACTATTAGTTATATTGCAGCTATCTTCGGGTTTATTTTATAGGTAAGTATTTAGTTTTAAATAGGAATTATGTATTTAATGCTAGGAATATTTATTTATATTTATTTAAATTATATTTGTTAGGGGGTGTTAGGGTTAGACTTAGGTTTAGGGGTTAATACATTTAATATAGTGGCAGCGACGTTGGGGGCAGCAGATTAGGGGTTAATAAATGTAGGTAGGTGGTGGCGGTGTAGGGGGCAGATTAGGGGTTAATAAGTATAATGTAGGTGGCGGTGTGCTCCGGGAGCAGCGGTTTAGGGGTTAATAAGTTTATTTAGTTGCATTGGAGTCCGGGAGTGGCGGGATAGCGGTTAATAACTTTTATTTAGGTGGCAGCGGTGTAGGGACGGCAGATTAGGGGTTAATACATATAATGTAGGTGGCGGCGGTGTAGGGGGCGGCAGATTAGCAGTGTTTAGACTCGGGGTACATGTTAGGGTGTTAGGTGTAAACATTCCCATAAGAATCAATGGGATATCGGGCAGCAGCGAAGATAAGCTTTCAATGCTTTCCGACTCCCATTGATTCCTATGGCATCCGCCGCCTCCAAGACGGCGGATTGAAAACCAGGTACGCTGGGCCGGAATAGTGCCGAGCGTACCTGGTAGACTTTTGATAACTAGCAAAAGTAGTCAGATTGTGCCAAACTTGTGTTTCGGAACATCTGTAGTGACGTAAGCATCGATCTGTGTCGGATTGAGTCCGGCGGATCGTATGTTACGTCACAAAATTCTACTTTTGCCGGTCTGTAGGGTTTGATAACTAAGGTGAATCAGGCTTGCCACAAATACGCTGCGGAATTCCAGCGTATTTGCAGTTGACAGCTTGATAAATAGATGCCTAAGTGCTATTGCATTGTCTTGTTATCTTGCATTTGTTGATTATGCAAATCTACTGTATTTACTGGTCCTTTAAAGAATAACCAGTGAATAATGGACTGACCATGGAACTGCTCACTAGAAGGTATTAAACTGTTACCACCCCTCTTACAGTGACAAGTGTCCAATTACACACTGGGGAACCAAACTTTTGGCGCACCTACTTTATCTATGTATTTATATTGTCACAAACTATCAAGTTTTAAATATGTTTGGCAGAGCATAGGGTTTTAACACTGTGGAGCCTTACTTTTTACATTTTGTGATTCTTGAATGTTTTAATACACCCAGTATTTTATTATCTATATCTAAGATACGTGTGCTATAAATCTTGATATAATGCTAGAATTGCATGTACCTTCAGAGAGGGTTTTTAACTTAAATGTGTGATTGATCTACTAGTGATTCCAATAAGGACACCAGCACTGGTTTTATATATATATATATATATATATATATATATATATATATATTCTGTCTTTAATATTTAAATATTTATTGTATATTATATATATATATATAGATATAGATATAGATATAGATATATTATTAAAATTATTGATTGGAAGACCTTGATTGCTCTTTTGGGCTACTCCTGTGTGTTTTATTATTCAATTTTTAACCCTGGGGGAGTCATAGGCGTCTATTTAACAAGGCCGCTGCTCCTAAACTCATACGCCGCCTCTGAGGCGGCCTATAGGAATCCGCCCGATCATGTACGATCGGGCTGATTGACACCCCCTGCTAGCGGCCGATTGGCCGCAAATCTGCAGGGGGCGGTATTGCACCAGCAGTTCACAAGAACTGCTGGTACAATGATCAATGCCGACAGCGTATGCTGTCGGCATTTTATCGATGTGCGGCGGATATGGTTCGCTATAGCAGATCACGTCCGTCCGCAAATTAATAAATAGACCCCATAGTTTTTTTGGGGAGTTTTAGCTTTTTAGAGGTTAGGAGACTGCACATTAAGAATTCTTCTGTATCGTTTACTCATCTGTCTTTTGTTCAGCAAGGTGCGTTTATGTCCACAATAGATTTAAAGGATGCTTATCTTCATGTTCCAATCCACAGGGAACATTTCCAGTTTCTGAGGTTTGCATTTTTTAACAAGAATTTTCAGTTTGTTGCTCTACCATTTTGTCTGGTTACAGCTCCAAGAATTTCACAAAGGTTCTGGGTGCCCTATTGTCCATGATCAGATCTCAGGGTATTGCAGTGTTTCCCTATCTGGACAATATATTGGTTCAAGCTCCATTTTTCCCTTTAGTAGAATCTGACCCCAACAGACTGTTGTTGTTTCTTAAACGACATAGTTGGAGGATCAATTTTCCAATGCGTTCTTTGGTTCCTCAGACAAAGGTAACTTTTTGGGGGATTTCAAATAGATTCAGTCTCCACAAGTCTTTCTTTTATAGAGCAGAGGAGGTTAAAATTGATGTCAGTTTGTCTGAACCTTTAGTCCCTTTTTTTTTCCCTCTGTTGCTCTTTGTATGTTAGTTCTGGGTCTCACGATAGCAGCTTCCGATGCAATTCCTTTTCAGTCTCTGACTTGGTGGTTGGATCATCAGTTCATTATTCTTTTGCTGATCACTTCAGATAACCAGTCTTTTCAGGTTGGGGAGCTGTTTGAAAGTTTCTGAGAGCACAGGAAGCTTGGGATCCTTGGGAGGTGTTTGCCAATAAATATTTTTGAATGTGCTATTTTCAGGGAGTCTCATCTCCATTTCCAAATAGACAATGTCACAGCAGGGGCTTATGTCAACCATCAGGGGGGAACTTAGTTCCCTAGCTACGAGGGAAGTCCCTCAATTTCTCTCATGGGCAGAAATCAATTCCTAGTCTAGTCCCTGCAAATCATATTCCAGGAGTGAACAACTGGGAAGCAGATTTTTCTCTACATTCAGGGAATGGTCACTTCACCAGGATGTTTTCAATCAGATTGTGGGTCTTTGGGGTCTCAAGCAGAGTTTGTGGATGCTCTAGTAGCTCTGTGGTCATTTCAGCCTGCTTATCTGTTTCCTCTTCTGGTTCTTTTCACTGTAATCTCCAAGAAAAGCCTAGAACAATCTTCAGTAATCCTGATTACCCCACATTGGTCTGGTGTGAAAGTGGGAATTCAGTAGTGGGAACATTATTGTAATCAATTTTAAAGGAAAGAATTTTGTATTTTGTAACGTTAAAGGGACATATTACAAATATGTTAAATCTCTTGAAAATTATACTTTATTTATGTTAAAAGTGTAGAAAATATCACATTATCAAAAGAAGATATTTTACCTCACAATTTCCTCCTATTGTAGAAGAAGAACTTAAAGCAACCAATCAGAATGCGTGCCCCAGGACTTGCAAGGCAGTGAGTATCTGCAGGCTCTTCACTTTGTTATCCTCCTCAGTTCAAGGAAATTTATCCTGGATTTCTCAAGATCACAGTAAAGCAAAGCATGAATTCAGCACCGATGATTGGCTGTTTTTTTTCACCATGCAGATAAAAGTAAAAAGCTAAATGGTAATTGCTCAGAGAGCTGGGACTCTGACAAGTCAATTTTTGGTTTTAGAGGTAACAGTGTACTGTAAAATTGGATTCCCCTTCTTGTGTTTCCAGTTACTTGTTATACCAGCTACATGGGAAATTTGTTCTTTTGAATTCAAAACAGCTGCTTTTGCTAACTAAAACCACAACTCAATACATTATCTATTCTGTATAATTATTTACACAAAACCCCCCTAATTTATTACTGTTTACCAATACCGATAGAGAACAATGAAAAATTAACATTTTAGTTCTCTGTCACATCCCCCACGGGGAGCATTATTTTATCTAAACCTTGTTTACATGTTTGTCTTTGTAACCTGTACCTAAAGTGATGGTAAATCTAGGATGCTAGGATTTACCATCACTAAAAATAAACTCATTACATTAGTTACTAAAAAAAAAAGGGTGCTAAACTCACACTTTCTGTGCCACAGCATCTCGCTAAAGTCAGAACCCACGGCACAGTGCTCTTTACCAATGAGGTGACGTTTCCACCTCTAAACCAATAGCCGTGATAGGATGTCAGATGACACGCATGGCTATTGGTTTATAGGTGGAAATTTCACCTGATTCAAGAAGAGTGTTGTGCCGTGGGCGGCCGGAGCCACTGACTTTAGCAAGCTGCTGCGGCACAGTTAAGCACCCTTTTTTTTAGTAAGCGATGAATGAAACTACCGTCTATTTTTAGTGATGGTAAATCCTAGTGCTTTTTAAACGTTCAGGTTTACCGTCACTTTAAGTACAGAAATCTTCAGTGTTGGTGGGTACACAATAGGCAAAATCAGCTATTTTAAATGAACAAATAAAGGTAGGGGAGCTATTGGTAAACTGTTTAATACCCTTCTGTAGGTAAAATGGATAATTGGGAACACATTAAAGGGGAAAAATATTAGAGTAATTACAATCTAATAAGGTACGTTTCTAATATTATTGCTCTGTCTTCCTGACAATAAAAATAAAGGTAAAATAAAAAATAAAACAAAAGAAAAACAAAGCAAACATCATACAATTTTTCTCACAGTTACATCAAGGATAAACAAGAATTTGTTAAGTAACGTCCCTTTAAATAACATACTTAGGCCCAGAATACGAGTGTTGCACGCAATCGATATCAGGTTTATGGCGACTGTTTCCTCACGTCGGATGTAGCGCTCGTATTACAAGTTGAAAGTAAACGCGATCACTTGAGCGCAAATGAAGTTAACACACGCCGGGATATCGCGTCCTTAGAGCTCTGGTTAAATGTTGTGCAAAACAAAAGTGTCACAAAACACATCAAAAAGACATTTAAAAGTAAAGTTACACTCATAATAACATTATTGGAGTTACTAATGGTGCACCATTAGGTTCCATGCTATGGCCTGTGTTTTATTTTATTTTGAAATGATATCTTTCATGCAAGTAGTAAGTCCATTAGTTATTACTCCTGGGAAATACCTCTCCTAACCACTAGAAGGAGGCAAAGATTCCTAAAATTCCAAGATCCCTTAAAATCCCTCCCACCTTACTGGAAACTAGTCTTATCTTTGCCTCTGCAGGAGAAAGGTGAAGAATGAAGGTGTTCTAGATTTTATTGAGACTGATTTGAGGCCAAGTTTTCACCCTAACTACTTTAAAGGAGCAAGAGCTGTTGTCTGTTATATTTTGGTTTTTGAGAACATTCTTCTCTGGAACCGATACTTGCGATTTTGTGGTCGTATGGGCACTTCCTCTGAAGTTGCGCACTTTTTGAATAATAGAATTATGTTTTCTGGTTAATTTATTGATCCTTTGGGTCAAATTTTCTTGGACCTGGCTCAGTTCTGGAGTGTCCTTATACCAGGCAGGTACTGGTCGGACGCCTTCTGCTGTTTCCTGGGTTCATGTCACCCTCGTGGTGCTGATTTAATCCTGTCGGATTCTAAATGTCACTTGGCCTATTGCTATGGACTCCGGGCTCGGATCCTATCGAAGTATGAGGCCTACTGTTTAGATACAACCCCTCTGAATGGAGGGTTGTGAGTGCGGATCTACGGTTGGCTTTTTCGGGCTACTCGCCTGGGATACAGATCTGTTTTTGCAGACGTCATCATGGTTCTTTCAGGTCCCTGGGGACTCAGAACCATAGTTTCCATTCCTTTGGAGTTGGGAGATGTTAGTGACCTATGTGGTCTGGTGTTCTGAGTGGTGAACGTTTTGCATCTTCATTTGAGTTCTTCCGGATGCTGACTCTTTAGCCTATTAAGCATTTTCTTGTGGTGGCAGGGTCTCCTTCCTTCCCGTCTTGGGTGGATTGTCTGGTCTTGAAACGCTGGCATGTCCTTTCTCTGCTCAGAGTTGCGCTACTCTAAGAGGTGGAATGCAGGGGTTCCCTGCCTTCTGTGGGAGCTGTAAGGCTTCCAGCTTTTACCCTGTTAAAGGAGTTGTTTGGAGGATCGATCCAACAAGGATCTCTGGCTGTTGTCTCTTCCCTATTATACCCTTGGTCTGACCACAGTCTTCGACGTTCGAGTGTTATCTGCATCCTCATTGCAAATCTAGCTTTGGGGCTTAACAGTGAAGAGTCAAGGTCGGTTACAGACGGTCGCCCTTTTGGGGTCAGGTAGTTGACCATTTATCCTTGATGTTCCATTAGGGGCTTCATGGAGGGTGCTTCACGTCTAATTCTCTGGGATGGCAAGCAAGGTCCAGGGTTCTATTTCACCTTTGGGTGTTGGTTGCTACCTTGCCAGTGTGTGTAACACGTGTTAACGCTTGTCTACGAGATTTTCCTTGCGATCCAAGTGCACTGAGTGCGGAATTCTTAAACTGTTTTCTTTCTGTTGTTCTTTCACACTCTTGGGTTTGAGGTTGGTGCTAGATCGTCAAGTCTACGGACTTTAGATGGTGTGCTCCTAATCATAGGAGACAGCTTAGGGTTCCTCAGGAAGTTAGATCTTTCGATCGATTCCGTTTTTCAAGGACTCTGGTCTAGGTCCATGTTTATCCATGGATAGGTGTGGACGGTTCGGTCTCACCTTAGGTTTTTGTGGTCCTGCGTGCTTCTCTCTGAGGTGGACGGGGCTCTGTTTCTCATGGGAGATGCCTATCTGTCTGTGGCTTAGGTTCTAGGTCTCTCTAACAGATCCCTACTGGTCTTCTGGCACATTTAATGTTCCTTGTAGACTCCAGGTGTCTTTCAACTGGGTTGGCTATATGGCCAAGGAGTCTCGCCTGTATGGTAGGGTGGTTTCCGTTGCTTTAGTCCCCTTCTCTTCTAGAGCAGGGGATGGGCTATCCTGGTTCAGAGTTACCTTAGTATCTGTGGTGACCGGTGGGTCCTTATTTTTCTTGCCTTGTAAGGGTTTTTTCCTTATTGCGTTTTCAGAATCCTGGAAGGGAAGATGTGGAGTAATAATTGGTTTCACCGTTCCTGCAGCGGGAGGCTAGGGGCTTGAACCCTGTTGGGGCTCCTGCTAAATGTTGGATTCTGATATATAGATGCTGGGGATCTGAGAGCCCTCTTCCCTTGGGAAGTGTTCCTCATTGGGGAAGACAGTAGTGTAGGGGGTCTTGTACCTGAGCACAATGTCTATCCTGACTCACAGTAGCATGCCATTTGTAGTAGCTCGGGAGCTTTATTCCTCGTTGACCGATCCTTTTCTCTTCCAGAGCTCTGGGACTCTTGTCTTCGGTCTTTAAATAGCCTTTGGGCTGGGACCATTACCCTGGAGGGAAGGTCGGGGATCAGTTAATCTATGCTGTGTTGACCGTTTTCTTCCAGAGTCGGTCCTCCCCTTCGGTGGGAGGACTTTTGATGTCCTCCTCTTTTCTACTGACGTCTGGTGCTGGGAGGGGATGCTCCTTGGAGCCCGGTATTTGGAGGGCTGTTGTTGAGCCTTTGGAAGGTTTGCAGTTTGAAACCAGCTACAGCTATTTGCACTTTGAATGTGTGCTAGCAGGTTTTAAAATGCCTTTTCGGGGGTTTAGGTTTCTCGATGGTTGAGGCAGCTTTCCTACCTGGAAGCTGGTCATTCAGAGTTCCTGATCAGACGGTTTGGTATTCTCTTGGAGAGCTCTTTACTAACTGCTGGAATAGTTATCCTATTCTGCTGTCTCTGCTTGCCTAGCCTGCAGGTTTCGATCTGATACAAGGCAACAGGGAACTCATGTTTTTCTGGAGTACCTTATGGTATGGTACTGAGTCAGGGATATGAGGGTGTCCCTCGAGTCCTTTTTGGGACGTGTTTCCCTGTGTATGGATCTCTTTTATTATTAGGTCCTTGTGTTTTTAGGGAGTTTGTTTCCCTGGGTGCTACTATCATAAGACAACTATGGGTTGTTCTATGTTTGTTGAGCCGTGTGGAATGATCCTTTGGATTTCTTCTGGGAATCTGTTCTCCATTTTGGGGGCAGATAGGGTCCATGTCTTCAGCCGGGAACCTTCATGGGAGTCGTGAACTGTGGGGCTGACTCCTCAGAGGCTGTTTGTGCTCAACGGACACTGGGACTGAGTGGTCTCTATTTCGGCTTTGCCGGCGGTGTTACTAATGTGCAGTTACCTGGACTTCAGGTAATCACCCGTGTTGTCTATATTTTTATAGGGTGTTGGGTAATTTCAGGCTATGGTGCCTTTTGAAGGGGTCACATTTTGTACCCACCAGTTGTTTGCATTCAGTGTCCTCTAGCTTGGGTATTGTTTTCCCAAAAGTAATGAATGCAGCTGTGGACTCTTCCCGTTTAAGAAGAAAAACATAAATTATGCTTACCTGATCATTTTCTTTTCTTCTGATGGGAAGAGTCCACAGCTCCCGCCCGTGTTTTTATCTATGAGGCGGCTGTAATTTTTGTTCTTCTGGCACCTTTTTACACCCTGATATTTCTCCTACTGTTCCTTCTTCCCTTGGCAGAATGACTGGGGGATGAGGGAAGTGGGGGAGGTATTTAAGCCTTTGGCTGGGGTGTCTTTGCCTCCTCCTGGTGGCTAGGTTCTGTATTCCCACAAGTAATGAATGCAGCTGTGGAATCTTTGCATCAGAAGAAAAGAAAATTATCAGGTAAGCATAATTTATGTTTTCTTTTTTAAGACACGATGAGTCCACGGATCATCTTAATTACTAATGGGATATTCACCTCCTGCTCAGCAGGAGGAGGCAAAGAGCACCACAGCAGAGCTGTTGAATAACTCCTCCCTTCCCTCCCACTCCAGTCATTCTCTTTGCCTACGTTAGTGATAGGAAGAGGTAAAGGGAGGTGTTAGATTAGATTCTTCAATCAAGAGTTTATTATTTTTAAAGTAGTTCCAGAGTGTACTACTTTGTCCTAGGGTGTAGCCATAGTCCATATCAGTCTCTTCAGTAGAGCTTTGGTGACTTTAGAGCAATGGGAACTTGTGGGACATAATTCTCACTGCGCCTCCCATACATTTATGCTTTTATGCTGCCCTAACCCTGAAAAATCTGAGGGATATTACTCAGTATTTTCTCCTCTTTCACTGGTCCATGTGAGGAAGAGGACCACGCAAACCTGGGAGCTGCCTTTGCTGTCGGGCAGAATATGAGGTAAGTGCTGACTTTTATTTCTGGAGATATAAAGAAACACTCAGATGAAGTTGGGCACTTGCTTTGTTTGGATGGGATTTATAAAGAAGCCCTTAATGGATTGGGCACTTTATTTTTATATTTGCATGAATTCTCCCTGATACATAGGAGATTATATGTGATATCTAACGCAGGCACTGGGGGCACTCTGTATTTATTTGTCTCACAGGGCAACCGACTATGGTGGTAGTCACATCTCCCGGCGGTAATTAAAGAATCATGCCGACCGGGAGATGACTGTTCTGATATAACCCTAGGCGGGTGTAATTGGTTTACCTGTCTGTTATAATACGTAGTCTTTCAGGCACTTTATCTCATCTCCCGGAGGTTACATAAGAAACATGCCGACCGGGAGATTACTGTGCTTATATCGCCCTAGGCGGGTGTAATTAGGTGCTTTTACATCTAGTTGACTATTGTCATATATTAGTCTTTTGGGCACTTTATTTCATCTCCCGGCGGTTACATAAGAAAAATGCCGACCAGGAGATGACTTTATGGTCAAGTCTGTTTTTCACTGAATGTGCATTGTGCGCCTTTTTCATCTCCCGGCGGTTACATATAACAGCATGCCGACCGGGAGATGACTGTTTTGTTAACGCCCACGACGGGCGGTCCTGGGGGGGGGGCGGTATTTGCATATTGTGCCTTTTTTCACTTCTCTTCCGGAGCAGTTACTGATCCTATACGCATCCTCAATACTATATGCATAATGGGACCGTAGACTGTCTTTCCCTGTTGCGGTGGAGTTACTGATCATGAACATACTGCTCAGGGGAAGATAGATTTTTCTGTTCAGACAGGCACCTCAGCAATTTCCTGCTGAGGGGGTTTTGATAAATAAAAAAGCTTATTTAAGCTGTTCTGCCATAGTTACAAGATTTAATGAAAAGAGGAAAAAAGTTGCTCTTTTTAAAATTTAAAGTGAAAGTAACGTTTTTGTATGGTTTACTGTTATTAAATGATTAAAGTATTCTTTGGAAGCTCTTGTTTTTTTGTGAAAAAAGTGACCAAGAGGCTAAGCAGAGAGTTTTTTTCTTTTGTGTTGCTACATAATGTTTAACCACCAACTCTTTTGCTGTTCCTTATGTATGTGAGGAATTTAATCCTTAGGAACAGTGCTTTTTCTGAACAACAACCTCTTTGGAAATTTAATTTCCAAAGAGGTTGTTGTTCAGAAATTTAATTTCAATGTTTATTAAATAAATATGAAGGGCATGCCCCCGATCCGAACCTGAATCTTGTAGGGGGCAGACTTTCCCTCTTCGCTCAGGCTTGGATTTGAGAGGTTTAGGATCCCTGGGCAATAGAGATGGTGTCCAAGGGATACAAGTTAGAGTTCAAGAGTTTTTCTCCCAGGGACAGTTTTCTGTTTCCAGGATTGTCTGCAGTCCAGACAAAAAGAGAGGCGTTCTTACACTGCGTAAAAGACCTTTGCTCATTCCTGTTCCGGTACCAGATCAGGGTTTGGGATCTTATTCCAATCTGTTCATTGCTCCAAAAAAGAGGGAACCTTCTAGACAATTTTAGATCTCAAGAGTCTAAACTAATTTCTCTGAGTACCATCCTTCAAGATGAAACTATTTGTTCCATTCTCCCTGTGATCCAAAAGAGTCAATTTATGACAACATTGGATTTAAAGGACGTGCACCTGCATGTTCACATTTACAGGGATCATCACAAGTCCCTACGGTTTGTTTTTCTGGACAAACGCTTCCAGTTCATGACTACAACTCCCAGAATTTTCTCAAGGGGTTTTAGGATCTCTGTTTGCTGTGCTTCGGTTACGCATGCTCAAGCAATGGAACAGAGATTATGCGGACATGTCTCCTTGAATAGGTCCAGGAGACGAAGGATTCAATTCTATAGTGGTTGTCTTTAGAACCTGTTTTCACAGACTATCTTGGGTGATGGTGACAACGGACGCCAGCCTTTAAAGGTAGGGAGCAGTCCGAGGCTCCCTAAAGGTTCAGGGAGTTTGGACTCAGTCAGAGTCTGTTCTACCTATAATTTTGCTAGAGCTGAGAGCGAGGGCTCTTCTGGCCTGGCCCCAGTTTGCCTCGGTCCAGTTTATCATGTTCCATTTGGACAATATACCTTCTGTGGCTTACATCACTCATCAGGGAGGAACAAGTGTTCCTTAGAGATGACAAAGATAACCAGAAATATCTCAGGAGGCATTTTCCTGTTATCTGTCGATGATCCACATCCCAGGGGTAATCTACTGGGAGGTGGACTTCCTGGGCAGGCAGACCTTTCAGGGGGAGTGGGAACTCCATCCGGAAGTACTCTACAGCCTGATTCTCAGGTGGGTTTAGTCAGTATTAGATTTCTTGGCATTCCGACGGACTGCCAAGCTCCCGAGATTTGGGTCGAGGTCCAGGGATTCCCAGGTGGAACTATTAAATGCTCTGGCGGTTCCTTGGATTTTCACTCTAGCATATCTATTTCCTCTGTTTGCGCTTCTTTCTTGGGTCATTGCTCGAATCAAGCAGGAGAGGGCATCGGTGATCCTCATTATTCCTGCTTGGCCTTGCAGTATTTGGTATGCAGACCTGGTGGACTTGCATTTCTGCTGCCTTGGAGTCTTCCATTTAGGAAGGACCTTCTAATTCAAGGACCTTTCCTTCTCTCATTTCTAATTTCTCTGCCGCTGACTGCTTGGAGATTGAACGTTTATCTTTATCCAAGCAGTGTTTTCTGACTCAGTCATAGTAACCATGATTCAGGTTCGTAAGTCTGTATCTAGTACGATTTGCCATAAGATATGTTGTACATATATCTATTGGTGTGGATCCAAGAGCTACTCATGGAGTGGAGTTAGGATCCCTAGAATTTTGTCTTTTCTCCAAGAAGGTTTGGAGAAAGGCATATCGTCTAGTTCCCTAAAGGATCAAATCTGAGCCTTATCTATTTTGTTACACAAACGTCTGGCTGATGTTCCAGATGGGCAATCATTTTGTCAGGTCTTGGTCTGGATCAGGCCTGTGTTCAAAACAGTTACTTCTTCATGGAGTCTGACTTTCATTCTCAAAGTTCTTCTGGAGGCTCCTTTTGAGTTTAGGTATTCCTCGATATTAAGTAGTTATCTTGGAAAGTTTTATTTCCTGTTGCTATTTCTTCTGCTCGGGAAGTGTCAGAGCTTTCGGCATTTCAGTATGAATCTCCTTATCTTATTTTCCATTCAGATAAGGTAGTTTTATGTACTACATTTGGATTTCTTCCTATGGTTGTTTCTGATAGGAACATTAATCAGGAGATTGTTGTTCCCTCCTTGTGTCCTAATCCTTCTTCTCAGAAGGAATGACTCTGTGCAATTTGGACGTGGTTCGTGCTTTAAAGTTTTCTCCTGCAGGCGACTAAAGATTTTCGTCAGTCTTTTTCTTTGTTTGTGGTTTTCTCAGGAAAATGTAAGGGACAGAAGGCTAAGGCTACTGCTCCCTCTTTTTTAACTGAAGATGGGAGTCTGCTGGACAGCAGCCTCTAGAGAGTGTTACAGGTCATTCCACGAGGGCTGTTTCTTCCTTATGGCCATTCATAAATTAATTTTCTGTGGAACAGATTTGCAAGTCTGCAACTTTTTCAAACTTCTTCAAATTTGATACTTTTATTTTGGCTGAGGCCGCTTTTGGGAGAAAGTTTCTTCAAGCTGTGGTGCCTTCCGTTTAGGTTTCCTGTCTTGTCCCTCCCGTATCATCTGTGTACTGACCTGATCCGCACTGTCGGATCATGTCCGACAGACCTTGATAAAAAGAGGCCTGAGTCTCATGAACACCTTTCTACCATTATTAGGTGTGCTTATTGTAAAAAAAGCTGAAGTGCCTTCTCCATCTCATTTATGTGGCTCATGTTTAGAATTGTTAATGCAATCAGGCCAACCTAATGCGGTTTCTTTGGATATTAAAGCATCTTCTGTTTGTTCATTACAGTTGAATAGTGACATAGTTTAACCTACTGTTATTTTTTTTTTTTATCAAGGCTGCAGTTTCTGAGGCACTGGCTACTTCTCCCGCCTTCAAACAAGCTTAAAAGGTCAGTTCAGATTTTTACCTTCTACCAGTACTATGTGCCCTGAAACGAGAGATACTGTATGTCTTCAGATGGTGACGTTTCCTTTGGTGATGATGTTGAACCTGATATTTCCTTTTTTTGTTTATATATTAACTTATTTGTTCTCTTTTAAAGGAGGTCTTAATTACTTAAGGGTTTAAAGATTTTAAAGTTTCTGATGATAAGCTCTGTAATTGTTAAAATTCAGTTTTTTAAACTGTTGTTAATCCTGAGGTTTTCCCTATTCCTGATATTAATTTACTCCTGCAAGGTTTAAAAAGTTATATCCTTTACCTGCTGCTAAAAACAGTTCCCAAGGTTAATGGGGCGATTTCCATTCTGGCTAAACATTCTACTACTCCTTTGGGAGACAGTTCTTCTTTTAAATAGATATGTGCATGGCGAAAAAATTTGGTTCGGATCGATTCGGAATTTTTAGAATTTCGGTTCGGACCAATTTGAATTCAGAGAAATTTGAATCGATTCGGTTCGGATTCGTTTCGGATTCATTCGGATTCGAAGAAATTCGGCTGGATTCAGTTCGATTTGGTTCGGTTTGGAAATTCGGAATTTCGGTAAGTGTTAGGTGGGATTAGACTAGTATTATGTACAGTATATTAGGTGTAACCCATAGCAGAGTGATATAACCTAATATACTGTACAATACTAGTGTAATCCATGGCCATCCGAATCTACCGAATAAATCCGAACTAATTCGGATTTATTCGGTAGATTCGGCAGTATTTTAATTCGGATCGAATCCGAATCCCGAATTTTACGAATTCGGACGAATTTCCGAATTGATCCGAAATGAATCGCACATGTCTACTTTTAAACACTATTTAGATTGAATATTAGAGTCTTTTCATAGAAGGACCTTTTTACATGCAGGCTATTTGCTAATGCAAACCTTTTGAGTTTACTCAAGAGTGTCAATTATTTTATTTGTGATGCTGTATTTTATATTATGAAGATTAATATCAAAGAACGTCTTTGGCATTCCTTGCCAGGAGAGCCGTATGGCTTAAATCCTGGTCTGCTGAAATGTTGTCTAAATCTAGATTGTTGTCTCTTTCCTTTCAGCAAAAGAAATTGTTTGGTTCTGATTTAGATTATATAATATCTACTGCTTAGAGGCAAGTCTAAAACTTTTAATGGTTTTTGTTCCTTTTGTCAGAATAGGGAACAAAAGGTAAAACTGCTAGCAGGTAAACAGAGGCTTCATGGCATACGCATTTCATTCGGCTGCGCACTTGTTCACTGCCCTCAGTGAACAAGTGTGCAGCCGCACAAAACACGTATGCTCTGAAGCATCTGTTTACCTGCTAGCAGTTTTACCTGTCACACTGTATTACTTAAGTTTATGGGGTATATTTATTAATGTGTGAGTGGACATGATACGATGTAGCATCATGTCCACCGCACATCGATAAATGCTGACAGCATACACTGTCGGCATTTATCATTGCACCAGCAGTTCTTGTGAACTGCTGGTGCAATGCTGCCCCCTGCAGATTCGCTAGCAGGGGGTGTCAATCAAACTGATCGTATTCGATTGGGTTGATTTCTGTCTGCGGCCTCAGAACAGGCAGACAAGTTATGGAGCAGCGGTCTGTTTCCGGCGAGCCTACGGAGCTCGATAAATCGGCACCTATATCTCTTTGTGGTTTTAACTTTGATATAATAAATTAACTTTTTATCTTACTGGATGAACCAGCTTTGTATCTTCGAGTGCGGAGGCATTTGTGGCTTAGTATTCAGAACAAGGCCTCCCGGAGGAAGTTTTTTTCTGTCCAATGTTCCAAAGAATCCTGTAAAAGCTCAAGCTTTTTTCAATCTGCCTCAGATCTGGAACTTATGGGAGTGATTGTTCCAGTTCCTTTGCAGGAGCAGGGGAGGGAATTTTATTCAAATCTCTTCATTATTCCAAAGACATAATGTACTTTCAGACCAGTTCTGGATCTGAAAGCTCTAAATAGTTTTTTTAGGATACCATCTTTCAAAATGCAAACTATTCAGACAATTCTGCCTTTTGTAAAGCAAGATCAGTTTATGTCCACAATAGATTTAAAGAATGCTTACCTTCATGTTCCATATCGCAAAGAACATTTCTGTGGTTTGCCTTTCTGGGCAGACATTTTCAATTTTGTGCTCTACCATTTGGTCTAGCTAATGCTCCAAAAATATTCACAAAGGTTCAGGGTGCCCTTTTTGTCTGTGAACAGGTCTCAGGGTATTGCAGTGTTTTCATACCTGGACGACATCTTGGTTCAAGCTCCATCTTTTCCTTTAGCAGAATCTCACACCAACCGTCTCTTGTGGTTTCTTCAACAGTATGGTTGGAGGATACATTTTCCAAATGTTTTGGTTCCTCAAACAGAGGTAATTTTTTGGAGGGATTTCAAATAGATTCAGTCTCCATGAGTCGTTCTCTAACAGAGCAGAGAAGGGTTAAATTGGTGTCAGCTTGTCTGAACCTTCAGTCTCTCTCGTTTCCCTCAGTTTCTCTTTGTATGGCAGTCCTAGGTCTCATGATTGCAGCTTCAGATGGAATTCCATTTGCACGTTTTCACATGAGGCCTCTTCCGCTTTGTATGCTGTGTCAATGGTGCAGAGATTATACTCAGCTGTCTCAAATTATATTTTTGGATCCCAGTACAAGTCTCTAACTTGGTGGTTGGATAATCAGTTTATTATTCAGGGGGCTTATTTTGCTCGTCCTACCTGGAAAGTGATCACTACAAATGCAAGTCTCTCAGGTTGGGGAACTTTTTGGGGGTCTCTGAGAGCATAGGGAGTCTGGGATCCTCGGGAGGCAAGGTTGCCAATCAATATTCTAGAACACTGACATTTTCACTGCTCTTCAAGCTTGTCCTCTGTCGAAAAGAGAGTTTCATCTCCATTTCCAGACAGACAATGTCATAGCAGTAGTTTATGACAACCATCGGGGGGAACTCAGTTCCCTAGCAATGATGGAGGTGTCTCAAATGTTCTCATGGGCAGAAACCAGGTCCTGTCTAGTCTCTGCGATTTGTATTCCAGAGGGTGAACAACTGGGAAGCAGACTTTCTCAGTCGTCAATCTCTACATCCAGGGGAGTGGTCTCTTCACCAGGATGTGATCTTTGGGGTCTCCCAGATTTAGATCTGATGACCTCGTTTGAACAACAAACTTCCCCAGTACTTTTCTTTCATGTAATTAGCAAGAGTCCATGAGCTAGTGACGTATGGGATATACATTCCTACCAGGAGGGGCAAAGTTTCCCAAACCTCAAAATGCCTATAAATACACCCCTCACCACACCCACAAATCAGTTTTACAAACTTTGCCTCCCATGGAGATTCATCTCTTACCTCCCTTTTCAGATTGACGATATACTCTTATATACCATTACCTCTACTGATTCTTGTTTCAGTATTGGTTTGGCTTTCTACTACATGTAGATGAGTGTCCTGGGGTAAGTAAATCTTATTTTTTGTGACACTCTAAGCTATGGTTGGGCACTTTTATGTTAAAGTTCTAAATATATGTGTTTAAACATTTATTTGCCTTGATTCAGGATGATCAATATTCCTTATTTCAGACAGACAGTTTCATTATTTGGGATAATGCATATGAATTATCAATTTTTTTCTTACCTTTAAATTTACTTTTTTCTCTGTGGGCTGTTAGGCTCGTGGGGGCTGAAAATGCTTCATTTTATTGTGTCATTCTTGGCGCGGACTTTTTTGGCGCAAAAAATTTCTTTGTCATTTCCGGCGTCATACTTGTCGCCGGAAGTTGTTCGTGATTGCGTAATTTTTTTGACGTTTTGCGCCAAAAATGTCGGCGTCACCGGATGTGGCGTCATTCTCGGCGCCAAAAGCATTTAGGCGCCAATAATGTGGGCGTCTTTTTTGGCGCTAAAAAATGTGGGCGTCATTTTTGTCTCCACCTTTTTTTCCCATTATTCAAGTCTCATTTTTCTTTTGCTTCTGGTTACTAGAGGCTTGTTCATTGGCATTTTTTCCCATTCCTGAAACTGTCATTTAAGGAATTTGGTAGATTTTGCTTTATATGTTGTTTTTTCTCTTACATATTGCAAGATGTCTCAGATTGACCCTGGATCAGAAGCTACTTCTGGAAAATCGCTGCCTGATGCTGGTTCTACCAAAGTTAAGTGCATTTGTTGTAAACTTGTGGTATCGGTTCCTCCGGCTGTAGTTTGTGATGAATGTCATGATAAACTTGTTAATGCAGATTCAATTTCTATTAGTAATATTCCATTACCTGTTGTTGTTCCATCAACATCTAATACTCAGGATGTTCCTGTTAATATAAGAGATTTTTGTTTCTAAATCTATTAGGAAGGCTATGTCTGTTATTCCTCCTTCCAGTAAGCGTAAAAAGTCTTTTAAAACTTCTCATTTCTCAGATGAATTTTTAAATGAACATCATCATTCTGATTTGTCTGTTTCTGATGAGGATTTTTCTGGTTCAGAGGATTCTGTCTCAGATATTGACACTGATAAATCTTCATATTTATTTAAAATGGAATTTATTCGTTCTTTACTTAAAGAAGTTTTAATCGCTTTAGAAATTGAGGATTCTAGTCCTCTTGATACTAAATCTAATAAGCGTTTAAATTCGGTTTTTAAACCTCCTGTAGTTATTCTGGAAGTTTTTCCTGTCCCTGATGCTATTTCTGAAGTAATTTCTAGGGAATGGAATAATCTGGGTAATTCTTTTACTCCTTCTAAGAGATTTAAGAAATTGTATCCTGTGCCATCTGACAGATTAGAGTTTTGGGACAAAATCCCTAAAGTTGATGGGGCTATCTCTACTCTTGCTAAGCGTACTACTATTAATACGGCAGATAGTACTTCCTTTAAGGATCCTTTAGATAGGAAGATTGATTCCTTTCTAAAGAAAGCTTATTTATGTTCAGGTAATCTTCTTAGGCCTGCTATTTCTTTGGCTGATGTTGCTGCAGCTTCCACTTTTTGGTTGGAGGCTTTGGCACAACAAGTGTCAGATCATAATTCTCATAGCATTGTTAAACTTCTTCAACATGCTAATAACTTTATTTGTGATGCCATCTTTGATATCATCAGAGTTGATGTTGGGTATATGTCTTTAGCTATTCTAGCTAGAAGAGCTTTATGGCTTAAAACTTGGAATGCTGATATGTCTTCTAAGTCAACTTTGCTTTCCCTTTCTTTCCAAGGTAATAAATTGTTTGGTTCTCAGTTGGATTCTATTATTTCAACTGTTACTGGGGGGAAAGGAACTTTTTTACCTCAGGATAAAAAATCTAAAGGTAAATTTAGGGCTGCTAATCGTTTTCGTTCCTTTCGTCAGAATAAGGAACAGAAGCCTGATCCTTCCCCTAAAGGAACGGTTTATGTTTGGAAACCGTCTCCAGTCTGGAATAAATCCAAGCCTTTTAGAAAGCCAAAGCCAGCTCCCAAGTCCACATGAAGGTGCGGCCCTCATTCCAGCGCAGCTGGTAGGAGCAGATTACGATTTTTCAAAATAATTTGGGTCAAATCGATTCACAGTCTTTGGATTCAGAACATTGTTTCACAAGGATACAGAATAGGTTTCAAGGTAAGGCCACCTGCAAAAAGATTTTTTCTTTCTCGCATTCCAATAAATCCAGTGAAGGCTCAGGCATTTCTGAAATGTGTTTCAGATCTAGAGTTGGCTGGAGTAATTGTGCCAGTTCCAGTTCTGGAACAGGGGCTGGGGTTTTACTCAAATCTATTCATTGTACCAAAGAAGGAGAATTCCTTCAGACCAGTTCTGGATTTAAAAATATTGAATCGTTATGTAAGGATACCAACATTCAAAATGGTAACTATAAGGACTATTCTGCCTTTTGTTCAGCAAGGGCATTATATGTCCACAATAGATTTGCAGGATGCATATCTGCATATTCCGATTCATCCAGATCACTTTCAGTTTCTGAGATTCTCTTTTCTAGACAAGCATTACCAATTTGTGGCTCTGCCGTTCGGCCTAGCAATGGCTCCAAGGATTTTTTCAAAAGTTCTCGGTGCCCTTCTATCTGTAATCAGAGAACAGGGTATTGTGGTATTTCCTTATTTGGACGATATCTTGGTACTTGCTCAGTCTTCACATTTAGCAGAATCTCATACGAATCGACTTGTGTCGTTTCTTCAAGAACATGGTTGGAGGATCAATTTACCAAAGAGTTCATTGATTCCTCAGACAAGGGTAACCTTTTTAGGTTTCCAAATAGATTCAGTGTCCATGACTTTGTCTCTGACGGACAAGAGACGTCTGAAATTGATTTCAGCCTGTCGAAACCTTCGGTTTCAATCATTCCCTTCGGTAGCCTTATGCATGGAAATTCTAGGTCTTATGACTGCTGCATCGGACACGATCCCCTTTGCTCGTTTTCACATGCGACCTCTTCAGCTCTGTATGCTGAACCAGTGGTGCAGGGATTATACAAAGATATCACAGTTAATATCTTTAAATCCGATTGTACGACACTCTCTGACGTGGTGGACAGATCACCATCGTTTAATTCAAGGGGCTTCTTTTGTTCTTCCAACCTGGACTGTGATCTCAACAGATGCGAGTCTAACAGGTTGGGGAGCGGTATGGGGGTCTCTGACAGCGCAGGGGGTTTGGGAATCTCAGGAGGCGAGATTACCAATCAACATTTTGGAACTCCGTGCGATTTTCAGAGCTCTTCAGTCGTGGCCTCTTCTGAAGAGAGAATCGTTCATTTGTTTTCAGACGGACAATGTCACCACTGTGGCATATATCAATCATCAAGGGGGGACCCACAGTCCTCTGGCTACATCCCAGGTATAGACAATTGGGAAGCGGATTATCTCAGTCGCCAGACGTTGCATCCGGGCGAATGGTCTCTTCACCCAGAGGTATTTCTTCAGATTGTTCAAGTCTGGGGTCTTCCAGAAATAGATCTGATGGCTTCTCATCTAAACAAGAAACTTCCCAGGTATCTGTCCAGATCCAGGGATCCTCAGGCGGAGACAGTGGATGTATTATCACTTCCTTGGAAGTATCACCCTGCCTGTATCTTTCCGCCTCTAGTTCTTCTTCCAAGAGTGATTTCCAAGATTCTAAAGGAGCGTTCGTTTGTACTGCTGGTGGCTCCAGCATGGCCTCACAGGTTTTGGTATGCGGATCTTGTTCGGATGGCCAGTTGCCAACCTTGGACTTTTCCGTTAAGACCAGACCTTCTATCTCAAGGCCCATTTTTCCTTCAGGATCTCAAATCATTAAATTTGAAGGTATGGAGATTGAACGCTTGATTCTTAGTCATAGAGGTTTCTCTGACTCCGTAATTAATACTATGTTACAGGCTCGTAAATCTGTGTCTAGGAAGATATATTATCGAGTCTGGAAGACTTACATTTCTTGGTGTTCTTCTCATCAATTTTCCTGGCATTCTTTTAGAATTCCTAGAATTTTACAGTTTCTTCAGGATGGTCTGGATAAAGGTTTGTCTGCCAGTTCATTGAAAGGACAAATTTCTGCTCTTTCTGTGCTGTTTCACAGAAAGATTGCTAATCTTCCTGATATTCATTGTTTTGTACAGGCTTTGGTTCGTATCAAACCTGTCATTAAGTCAATTTCTCCTCCTTGGAGTTTGAATTTGGTTCTGGGAGCTCTACAAGCTCCTCCTTTTGAACAATTCTCTAGATATTAAATTACTTTCTTGGAAAGTTTTGTTTCTTTTGGCCATCTCTTCTGCTAGAAGAGTTTCTGAGTTATCTGCTCTTTCTTGTGAATCTCCTTTTCTGATTTTTCATCAGGATAAGGCAGTGTTGCGGACTTCATTTAAATTTTTACCTAAGGTTGTGAATTCTAACAACATTAGTAGAGAGATTGTGGTTCCTTCATTGTGTCCTAATCCTAAGAATTCTAAGGAAAGATCATTACATTCTTTGGATGTAGTAAGAGCTTTGAAATATTATGTTTAAGCTACTAAGGATTTCCGAAAGACTTCTAGTCTATTTGTTATCTTTTCTGGTTCTAGGAAAGGTCAGAAGGCTTCTGCCATTTCTTTGGCGTCTTGGTTAAAGTCTTTGATTCATCATGCTTATGTTGAGTCGGGTAGAACTCCGCCTCAAAGGATTACAGCTCATTCAACTAGGTCAGTTTCTACTTCCTGGGCATTTAGGAATGAAGCTTCGGTTGATCAGATTTGCAAAGCAGCAACCTGGTCTTCTTTGCATACTTTTACTAAATTCTACCATTTTGATGTGTTTTCTTCTTCTGAAGCAGTTTTTGGTAGAAAAGTACTTCAGGCAGCTGTTTCAGTTTGATTGTTCTGCTTATAATTTCAGTTTTTTTCATTATAAGATTAAAACTTTGTTTGGGGTGTGGATTATTTTTCAGCGGAATTGGCTGTCTTTATTTTATCCCTCCCTCTCTAGTGACTCTTGCGTGGAAGTTCCACATCTTGGGTATTTATTATCCCATACGTCACTAGCTCATGGACTCTTGCTAATTACATGAAAGAAAACATAATTTATGTAAGAACTTACCTGATAAATTCATTTCTTTCATATTAGCAAGAGTCCATGAGACCCACCCTTTTTTGTGGTGATTTTGATTTTTTTGTATAAAGCACAACTATTCCAATTCCTTATTTTTTATGCTTTCGCACTTTTTTTCTTATCACCCCACTTCTTGGCTATTCGTTAAACTGATTTGTGGGTGTGGTGAGGGGTGTGTTTATAGGCATTTTGAGGTTTGGGAAACTTTGCCCCTCCTGGTAGGAATGTATATCCCATACGTCACTAGCTCATGGACTCTTGCTAATATGAAAGAAATGAATTTATCAGGTAAGTTCTTACATAAATTATGTTTTTTGAGGTCCAGGGCTCATAAGTCTGTAACTAGGAGTATCTATCAACAAGGACTGGAAGGTCTTTATTTCTTTGTGTATATATAATGTTTTTTTCCTGGCATTATTTCAGAATTCCTAGGATTTTGCAGTTCTTGCAGGATGGTCTGGATATTGGCCTATCTGTCAGTTCTCTGATGGGGCAGATTTCCACTGTTTCAGATTTGTGTCCACAGAAAATTGCCATTCATAGTTTTGTTCAGGTGGTGGTCCATTTTAAACCTGTAATCAAGCCAAGTTCTCCTCCATGGAATCTTAACTTGGTGTTAAGGAGTTTGCAGGCTCCTCATTTTGAGCCTATGCATAAGGGATATTACACTACTTTCTTCTACAGTGTTATTTCGTTTGGCTATTTCTTTCATGTAATTAGCAAGAGTCCATGAGCTAGTGACGTATGGGATATACATTCCTACCAGGAGGGGCAAAGTTTCCCAAACCTCAAAATGCCTATAAATACACCCCTCACCACACCCACAAATCAGTTTTACAAACTTTGCCTCCCATGGAGGTGGTGAAGTAAGTTTGTGCTAGATTCTTCGTTGATATGCGCTTCGCAGCAGGCTGGAGCCCGGTTTTCCTCTCAGTGTGCAGTGAATGTCAGAGGGATGTGAAGAGAGTATTGCTTATTTGAATTCAATGATCTCCTTCTACGGGTCTATTTCATAGGTTCTCTGTTATCGGTCGTAGAGATTCATCTCTTACCTCCCTTTTCAGATCGACGATATACTCTTATATATACCATTACCTCTACTGATTCTCGTTTCAGTACTGGTTTGGCTTTCTACTACATGTAGATGAGTGTCCTGGGGTAAGTAAGTCTTATTTTTGTGACACTAGTCTAAGCTATGGTTGGGCACTTTTATATAAAGTTCTAAATATATGTGTTTAAACATTTATTTGCCTTGATTCAGGATGTTCAACATTCCTTTTTTTCAGACAGTCAGTTTCATTATTGGGATAATGCATATGAATAATCAATTTTTCTTACCTTTAAATTTGACTTTTTTCCTGTGGGCTGTTAGGCTTGCAGGGACTGAAAATGCTTCTTTTTATTGCGTCATTTTTGGCGCGGACTTTTTTGGCTCAAAAATTTTCTTTGTCATTTCCGGCGTCATACTTGTCGCCGGAAGTTGCGTCATTTTTTGACGTTTTTGCGCCAAAAATGTCGGCGTCACCGGATGTGGCGTCATTTTTGGCGCTTAAAGCATTTAGGCGCCAAATAATGTAGGCGTCTTTTTTGGCGCTAAAAAATATGGGCGTCATTATTGTCTCCACATTATTTAAGTCTCATTGTTTATTTGCTTCTGGTTGCTAGAAGCTTGTTCATTGGCATTTTTTCCCATTCCTGAAACTGTCATTTAAGGAATTTGATCAATTTTGCTTTATATGTTGTTTTTTCTATTACATATTGCAAGATGTCTCAGATTGACCCTGAATCAGAAGATACTTCTGGAAAATTGCTGCCAGATGCTGGATCTACCAAAGTTAAAGTGTATTTGTTGTAAACTTGTGGTAACTGTTCCTCCGGCTGTTGTTTGTAATGAATGTCATGACAAACTTGTTAATGCAGATAATATTTCCTTTAGTAATGTTCCATTACCTGTTGCTGTTCCATCAACATCTAATATTCAGGGTGTTCCTGTTAACATAAGAGATTTTGTTTCTAAATCTATTAAGAAGGCTATGTCTGTTATTCCTCCTTCCAGTAAACGTAAAAGGTCTTTTAAAACTTCTCATTTTTCAGATGAATTTTTAAATGAACATCATCATTCTGATTCTGTTTCTGATAATGATTTTTCTGGTTCAGAAGATTCTGTTTCAGAGGTTGATATTGATAAATCTTCATATTTATTTAAAATGGAATTTATTCGCTCTTTACTTAAAGAAGTCTTAATTGCATTAGAAATAGAGGAATCTGGTCCTCTTGATACTAAATCTAAACGTTTGAATACAGTTTTTAAACCTCCTGTAGTTATTCCGGAGGTTTTTCCCGTCCCTGATGCTATTTCTGAAGTAATTTCCAGGGAATGGAATAATTTGGGTAATTCATTTTAAACGGTTTAAGCAATTATATCCTGTGCCATCTGACAGATTAGAGTTTTGGGACAAAATCCCTAAGGTTGATGGGGCTATCTCTACTCTTGCTAAACGTACTACTATTCCTAAGGCAGATAGTACTTCCTTTAAGGATCCTTTAGATAGGAAAATTGAATCATTTCTAAGAAAAGCTTACTTATGTTCAGGTAATCTTCTTAGACCTGCTATATCTTTGGCGGATGTTGCTGCAGCTTCAACTTTCTGGTTGGAAGCTTTAGCACAACAAGTAACAGATCATAATACTCATAGCATTGTTAATCTTCTTCAACAGGCTAATAACTTTATTTGTGATGCCATCTTTGATATAATTAGGGTTGATGTCAGGTATATGTCTTTAGCTATTTTAGCTAGAAGAGCTTTATGGCTTAAAACTTGGAATGCTGATATGTCTTCTAAGTCAACTTTGCTTTCCCGTTCTTTCCAAGGTAATACATTGTTTGGTGCACAGTTGGATTCTATTATTTCAACTGTTACTGGGGGGAAAGGAACTTTTTTACCACAGGATAAAAGATCTAAGGGTAAATTTAGGTCTGCTAATCGTTTTCGTTCCTTTCGTCACAATAAGGAGCAAAAACCTGATCCTTCCCCTACAGGAGCGGTATCAGTTTGGAAACCATCTCCAGTCTGGAATAAATCCAAGTCTTTTAGAAAGCCAAAGCCAGCTCCCAAGTCCACATGAAGGTGTGGCCCTCATTCCAGCCCAGCTGGTAGGGGGCAGATTACGATTTTTCAAAGAAATTTGGATCAATTCGATTCACAATCTTTGGATTCAAAATATATTATAAGGGTACAGAATAGGCTTCAAGATAAGGCCTCCTGCAAAAATATTTTTTCTTTCCCGTGTCCCAATAAATCCAGTGAAGGCTCAAGCATTTCTGAAATGTGTTTCAGATCTAGAGTTGGCTGGAGTAATTGTGCCAGTTCCAGTTTTGGAACAGGGGCTGGGGTTTTACTCAAATCTCTTCATTGTACCAAAGAAGGAGAATTCCTTCAGACCAGTTCTGGATTTAAAAATATTGAATCGTTATGTAAGGATTCCAACATTCAAAATGGTAACTATAAGGACTATTCTGCCTTTTGTTCAGCAAGGGCATTATATGTCCACAATAGATTTACAGGATGCATATCTGCATATTCCGATTCATCCAGATCACTATCAGTTTCTGAGATTCTCTTTTCTAGACAAGCATTACCAGTTTGTGGCTCTGTCGTTTGGCCTAGCAACAGCTCCAAGGATTTTTACAAAGGTTCTCGGTGCCCTTCTATCTGTAATCAGAGAACATGGTATTGTGGTATTTCCTTATTTGGACGATATCTTGGTACTTGCTCAGTCTTCACATTTAGCAGAATCTCATACGAATCGACTTGTATCGTTTCTTCGAGAACATGGTTGGAGGATCAATTTACCAAAGAGTTCGTTGATTCCTCAGACAAGGGTAACCTTTTTAGGTTTCCAGATAGATTCAGTGTCCATGACTCTATCGCTGACGGACAAGAGACGTCTGAAATTGGTTTCAGCTTGTCGAAACCTTCAGTCTCAATCATTCCCTTCGGTAGCCTAATGCATGGAAATTCTAGGTCTTATGACTGCTGCATCGGACGCGATCCCCTTTGCTCGTTTTCACATGCGACCTCTTCAGATCTGCATGCTGAACCAGTGGTGCAGGGATTATACAAAGATATCACAATTAATATCTTTAAAACCGATTGTACGACACTCTCTGACGTGGTGGACAGACCACCTTCGTTTAGTTCAGGGGGCTTCTTTTGTTCTTCCGACCTGGACTGTGATTTCAACAGATGCAAGTCTGACAGGTTGGGGAGCTGTATGGGGGTCTCTGACAGCAGAAGGGGTTTGGGAATCTCAGGAGGCGAGATTACCAATCAACATTTTGGAACTCTGTGCGATTTTCAGAGCTCTTCAGTCGTGGCCTCTTCTAAAGAGAGAGACGTTCATTTGTTTTCAGACGGACAATGTCACAACCGTTGCATATGTCAATCATCAAGGAGGGACTCACAGTCCTCTGGCTATGAAAGAAGTATCTCGAATACTTGTATGGGCGGAATCCAGCTCCTGTCTAATTTCTGCAGTTCATATCCCAGGTATAGACAATTGGGAAGCGGATTATCTCAGTCGCCAAACATTACATCCGGGCGAATGGTCTCTTCACCCAGAGGTATTTCGTCAGATTGTTCAAATGTGGGGACTTCCAGAAATAGATCTGATGGCTTCCCATCTAAACAAGAAGCTTCCCAGGTATCTGCCCAGATCTAGGGATCCTCAGGCGGAAGCAGTGGATGCATTGTCACTTCCTTGGAAGTATCATCCTGCCTATATCTTTCCGCCTCTAGTTCTTCTTCCAAGAGTGATTTCCAAGATTCTAAAGGAGCGTTCGTTTGTTCTGCTGGTGGCTCCAGCATGGCCTCACAGGTTTTGGTATGCGGATCTTGTCCGGATGGCTACTTGCCAACCGTGGACTCTTCCGTTAAGACCAGACCTTCTATCGCAAGGTCCTTTTTTCCATCAGGATCTCAAATCCTTAAATTTGAATGTATGGAGATTGAATGCTTGATTCTCAGTCATAGAGGTTTCTCTGACTCCGTAATTAATACTATGTTACAGGCTCGTAAATCTGTATCTAGGAAGATATATTATCGAGTCTGGAAGGCTTACATTTCTTGGTGTTCTTCTCATCATTTTTCTTGGCATTCTTTTAGAATTCCTAGAATTTTACCGTTTCTTCAGGATGGTTTGGATAAAGGTTTGTCTGCAAGTTCCTTGAAAGGACAAATCTCTGCTCTTTCTTTTCTTTTTCACAGAAAGATTGCTAATCTTCCTGATATTCATTGTTTTGTACAGGCTTTGGTTCGTATAAAACCTGTCATTAAGTCAATTTCTCCTCCTTGGAGTTTGAATTTGGTTCTGGGGGC
The DNA here is from genome assembly GCF_027579735.1 of Bombina bombina. NCBI lineage: Eukaryota > Metazoa > Chordata > Amphibia > Anura > Bombinatoridae > Bombina > Bombina bombina. Next base: position 129,072,750 of record NC_069510.1, read on the forward strand.
TCTTCAAGCTCCTCCGTTTGAACCTATGCATTCACTGGATATTAAATTACTTTCTTGGAAAGTTTTGTTTCTTTTGGCCATCTCTTCTGCTAGAAGAGTTTCTGAATTATCTGCTCTTTCTTGTGAGTCTCCTTTTCTGATTTTGCATCAGGATAAGGTGGTGTTGCGAACTTCATTTAAATTTTTACCTAAGGTTGTGAATTCTAACAACATTAGTAGAGAAATTGTGGTTCCTTCATTGTGTCCTAATCCTAAGAACTCTAAGGAAGGATCGTTGCATTCTTTGGATGTAGTTAGAGCTTTGAAATATTATGTTGAAGCTACTAAAGATTTCCGAAAGACTTCTAGTCTATTTGTTATCTTTTCTGGTTCTAGGAAAGGTCAGAAGGCTTCTGCCATTTCTTTGGCATCTTGGTTAAAGGCTTTGATTCATCATGCTTATGTTGAGTCGTGTAGAACTCCTCCTCAAAGGATTACAGCTCATTCGACTAGGTCAGTCTCTACTTCCTGGGCATTTAGGAATGAAGCTTCGGTTGATCAGATTTGCAAAGCAGCAACTTGGTCTTCTTTGCATACTTTTACTAAATTCTACCATTTTGATGTGTTTTCTTCTTCTGAAGCAGTCTTTGGTAGAAAAGTACTTCAGGCAGCTGTTTCAGTTTGATTCTTCTGCTTATTATTTCAGTTTTTTCATTATAAGATTTAAACTTTGTTTTGGGGTGTGGATTATTTTTCAGCAGAATTGGCTGTGTTTATTTTATCCCTCCCTCTCTAGTGACTCTTGCGTGGAAGATCCACATCTTGGGTATTCATTATCCCATACGTCACTAGCTCATGGACTCTTGCTAATTACATGAAAGAAAACATAATTTATGTAAGAACTTACCTGATAAATTCATTTCTTTCATATTAGCAAGAGTCCATGAGGCCCACCCTTTTTGAGGTGGTTATGATTTTTTTGTATAAAGCACAATTATTCCAATTCCTTATTCTTTATGCTTTCACACTTTTTTCTTATCACCCCACTTCTTGGCTATTCGTTAACCTCCTGGTAGGAATGTATATCCCATACGTCACTAGCTCATGGACTCTTGCTAATATGAAAGAAATGAATTTATCAGGTAAGTTCTTACATAAATTATGTTTTCTTCTGCCTGAAGAGCTTCTTAGTTATCTGCTCTTTCTTGTGATCCTCCTTATCTGATCAGGACAAGGCTGTTTTACAGACTTCATTTTTGCCTAAGGTTGTTTCTTCAGACAAATTAGCAGAACAGAGAGATTGTTGTTTACTCTTTGTGTCCTAATCCTAAGAATGCTTCAGAAAGATCTTTACATTCTTTGGACGTTGTTAGGACATTTAAATATTACATTGATGCTACTAAGGACTTTAGACAAACTTCTAGTTTGTTCATTAATTTTTCTCATCCTAGGAAGGGTGATAAAGCTTCTGCTGTTTCTTTGGCCTCTTGTGAAAAACTTTTGATTCACAGAGCTTTTTTTGAAGCAGGTCAGCCTCCACCGCAGTGGATTACTGCTCATTCTACTAGGTCAATTGCCACTTCTTGGGCTTGCAAGAATGAGGCTTCAGTTGAACAGATTTGTAAGGCAGCTACTTGGTCTTCTTTGCATACTTTTACTAAAATTTTACCATTTTTATGTTTTTGATTCTAAAGCAACCTTTTGGTAGGAAAGTCATTCAGGCAGCTATTTCAATTTGATCTTTTTGTTTGTTTGATTTATTTTAAGTGCATTAAAAAAACACACACACAAGATGTTTTTTAAATCCCTCCCTTTATGTTATTATTTGTGGACTCCACAACTTGGGTAATTTCCCAGGAGTAATGGATTATGGACTTTCACCACCTGCATGAAAGAAAACATAATTTATGTTTACCTGATAAATTAATTTATTTTATGGTGGTGAGAGTCCATAAGACCCCACCCTGTGTTTTTTAGGATTACATTTTTTTTAGCATTTTTTTCCCCCTGCTTCTTTTTATCACTCGCATTCCTTTTGTCTTACCTCACTTTGCTTGGCTATAGGTGAGGTGGTAGGCTTTTATAGGGCTCTCTTGGGGTTTGGGAATCTTTGCCTACCTAGGAGTAATGGATCGTGGGCTCTCACCACCATGAATGACATTCATTTATTGGGTAAGCATAAATTATGTTTTTATTCCAACCTCTTTATTGTTCCCAAAAAGGAGGGAACTTATAGGTCTGTTCTGGATTTAAAGACTTTAAACAAGTTCCTCAGGGTTTTTTCTTTCAAGATGCTAACTATACAGACTATTCTTCCTTTTGTTCAGCAAGGGCAGTTTATGTCCACAATAGATTTGTAGGAATAAATAAAAGCAATAGATTTGTAGGAAGCTTATCTTCATATCCCTATTCACAGGGATCATTATCATTTTCTAAGATTTGCATTCCTGGACGAGCATTTTTAGTTTGTTGCTCTTCCGTTTGGTCTGGCTACAGCTACCATTGACAAAACTTCTGGGGACTCTCTAATCAGTTATAAGTGATCAGGGTGTTTCGGTGGTTCCTTACCTGGATGAAATCTTGGTACAGACTCAATCTTTACATTTAGCAATATCTCATATCAACAGACTTTTGTTGTTTCTTCAAAGGCATGGCTAGAGAATCAATTTTCCAAAGAATTATCTTGCTCCTCAGTCCAGGGTTACATTCCTAGGTGTGATGATAGATTCAGTCTCTATGAAATCTTCAGCTCCTCCCATTTCCTTCAGTTTGCATTGAAGGTTTAGTTATGATGATTGCTGCTTCAGATGCTATTCCATTTTCTTGGTTTCACATGAGACCTCTTCAGCTTTGGATGCTTTGTCAGTGGTGCAGAGATTACAATCAGTTATCTCAAATGATTTTTCTGGATTTCAGAACAAGACAATCCTGTCTTGGTGAATAAATCATCAGTCCATTTTTCAAAGGGCATCCTTTGTCGGTCCAAAATGGACTGTGATCATGACAAATGCAAGTCTTTCAGGTTGGGGTGCAGTTTGGGGGACCCTGAGTGCACAGGGAGTTTGGTCTCCTCGGTAGGGGAGTTTACCAATAAATGTTCTTGGAATGTTTTTCAGAATTGGCCTCTTCTAAAAAGAGAGACTTATCTACATTTACAGTCAGACAATGTCACAGCAGTAGCTTACATTAGTCATCAGAAGGGAACTTGCAGTTCCCTGGGGATGAGGGAGGTGTCTCGAATTCTGACTTGGGCAGAGACCAATCTTTGATCAGTTTCTGAGATTCATATTCCAGGAGTGAACAACTGGGAAGCAGATTTTCTCAGTCGCCAATCCCTTCATCCAAGGGAATGGTCTCTGCATCTGAAATTTTCAGACAGATTGTGAATCTGTGGGGACTTCCAGAAATAGATTTAATGGCTTCTCAATAAAACAGCAATCTTCCCGGATACTTTGCAAGGTCCAGGGATCCTCAGGCGGAGTTTGTGGATGCTTTAGCAGCTCTATGGTTGTTTTGTCTAGCTTACATTTGTCCTACTATTGCCAAGAGTGATAGACAAGATCAAGCAGGAAGTCTCCTCAGTAATTTTGATTGCTCTAGCCTGGCCTCACAAAACTTGATTTGTGGATTTGGTATATATATCCAGTTATAACCTGTAACCTCTTCCTCTACACCACGACCTTCTGTCTCAAGGTCCGTTTTTTCATTAGGATCTCAAATCTCTAAATTTGGAGATTGAACTCTTAGTTCTTAGACAGAGAGGTATTTATGATTCTGTCATTGAGACTTTGATTCAGACTCATAAACCTGACATTCTTTTAGAATTTCTAGACTTCTTAAATTTCTTCAAGAAGGTTTACATAAAGGTTTACCAGCCAGTTCTTTCAAGGGCCAGATTTTGTCTCTTTTAGTCTTATTTCACAACAAATCCAATCCACAACAGATACATGGTATGTGCTCCAAGTGTAGATTCGTCCTAACTTACGGAGTACAGTGTTCTTCAACCCACACATAATGCAGTTCCCCGGGAAACAATAGGTTCCTATCTTCCGGTGCCCAGGAAAGGGAAGCCTCACCACCGCTTCCATAAACAATAGTACAACTGACCTCAAAGTTCCTTGCACATGGAATGGCGACTTCAGCCAAACAGGGTTTGATTTTTTTTCCTAAAGTGGTTTCTTCTGACAATAGGAATCGTGAGATTATTGTTGCATCTTTTTGTCCTAATACTAAGAATTCTAAACAGAGGCTTTTTCATCATTTGGATGTTGTCAGAGCTTTGAAGTTTTATATGTAGGCTACAAAGGATTTTAGACAATCCTCTAGTATGTTTGTTCATTTTTCGAGTTCCAGAAATGGTTAGAAGGCTACAGCTGTTTTGTTACCCTCTTGGTTGATGCTTTTGATTCGTAAGGTTTACTTGGAGGTGGGACAGTCTCCTACTAAATGTATTACTGCCCATTCTACTAGGTCAGTGGCTACCTCCTGGACTTTTAAGAATGAGGCATATGTTGATCAAATTTGCAAAGCAGCTACTTTGTCTTTCTTACATACTTTTTAGAAACTCTACCATTTTGATGTTTTTGCTTCCTTTGACGCAGCTTTTGGTAGGAAAGTCTTTCAGGCAGCTGTTTCTAGTCATTAATTTCTGTTGTGATATATATTTTTGCAGCTTAAAAAAAATAAATCATCATTGAGTAATCCTGCCCTCATTATTTGTGGACTCCACAGCATGGTTATTTAATTCCCAGGAGTAATGGCTTGTGGACTCTCACCACCTGTAAAAGAAAGAAAATATAATTTTTGCTTACCTGATGAATTAATTTCTTTAATGGTGGTGAGATTCCATGAGACCCCACCCATTTTTAAATAGAATTTTGATTTTTTTTTTTTTAAATGTATTTGTTTTCTGCCAACAGTTCATGTATGCACCTTTTTTCCCTACTCCATTTTGTTTGCTCTTTTTCTTTTCTACCCTTCTTGTTCTCCTTGCTTGGCCATACTTCAGACTAGTTTCCAGTAAGGTGAGAGGGGTTTTAAGGACTCTTAGAGTTTTGGGAACCTTTGCCTCCTCCTAGTGGTCAGGAGATTTCCCAGGAGTAATGGCACACAGACTCTCATTACCATGAAAGAATTGAACTTATCAGGTAAACATAAATTATACTTTTTATTGAAGAATTAGAAATGACAACCTTAACAGTTGTATGTATAAAATACAACTTACACAATATTACATGTAATTGTGAGACAAGGATCTATCATGGAATGACAAGTGCAATGTCTCAATAGATATCTGGTTATGATGAATTCCAGCAAAACTATTTGTACATATTGCTTTTATTCGGCTTTGTACCGCAGGGTGCATAATGACTACATGCATAGAAACTGTGCCTTATGCAATAATTCTTCCTTGTAATGATAAGTAAGTGTGTGTGTGTGTATATATATATATAAATAATATATATATATATATATATATATATATATATATATATATATATCTGTATATATGTGTGTGTGTGTATATATATATATATATATATATATATATATATATATACTGTATATATATATATATATGTGTGTGTGTGTGTGTGTGTGAGTATTAGACAGATGTATGGCAGAATATTTGCTGATTCTGCTAATATTCTTGTTGTATCTAGCCATCTGCTATTTCAAAATGTATCAATTGAATCAGACGGACTCTGGGGATGGATGTAGTAGAACAGGCATTTTACATCTTCAGATGTATTTGCAGTATTACTAATATCCCAGATGAATTCCCTGTTTCTGATCATATAAAACAGATTTTAATTGAAGAATTTGTTAAACCTGAAATATTGCTAAATATCCAAGAAAAGATATTTAAATTATTCCAATTAACAAAGTTCATCAGTTACTTGTTCACAAATCCTAGGGTTTATGTTGACATTACTCAACTTTCCAATAAAAAATGTTCCCATTGGTGGTTTTGGTACATTCAGAGATGTTATAGAGAGTAGAGCTAGAGCAACATTTAATATATGGTTTTATTTATCAGATTTACTGAAAGATGGTATAATGCATTAGAGAGAAATCTTTCAAACATACCAAAAGTGCAGAATATATTTTCTTTAAACTTACATCAAGTGACAATCTTACATCAAGTGACAACCTTCTGGAAAGATCCATTTACATATCTCTTACAGCTAAATCATAGGACTATGGTGACCTGGCAAGCTCTTTGGACACGTCACTAGGAGACAAATTCTAGTTCAAATGTAAATATTAATTTATATTGTATGGTAAAAAATTAGAGATCATCTAAAAAAGAACAGGGGACGAAAAGTCTGTTTCTGCCTCAAATCTTTAAACCCAGAAAATTGGTCTCTTTTACTTTCAGACAAAGAATTAAGTTTTGTTCAGCTTAAGCTTTGGCATCTAGAAAATCGCATGTGCAGTCCAGAGGCAACGGATTTGATTTATTTACTAAAAATTAGGAACAGGCCCGATGTTCCACATTTTGTAAACTCACCACTTCTAGCACATCCAGCAAGGAGCAACATAATCTTTCAGCATATAAACAAACTTCTAACGTCAAAAGTGATACTAGAGGTCACAGTATCCCAGGTCAGACTTTTATTCTTGGCTTTTTTTTAATAAAAAAATAGATAATTGAAACCTGTTTTAGACCTACAATCTCTGAAGAAATATCTAGTGATGAAAAGTAATCAGGGTGGAATCATTGTGAACGGTAAGGAAACTGATTCCTCTAAACGCATTTCTGCTCTCTATAGATGTCATGCTCACTTAATGGAATGTTCCAATATCTTGAATTTGCTATTACAGGGAGTGCAGAATTATTAGGCAAGTTGTATTTTTGAGGATTAATTTTATTATTGAACAACAACCATGTTCTCAATGAACCCAAAAAACTCATTAATATCAAAGCTGAATATTTTTGGAAGTAGTTTTTAGTTTGTTTTTAGTTATAGCTATTTTAGGGGGATATCTGTGTGTGCAGGTGACTATTACTGTGCATAATTATTAGGCAACTTAACAAAAAACAAATATATACCCATTTCAATTATTTATTTTTACCAGTGAAACCAATATAACATCTCAACATTCACAAATATACATTTCTGACATTCAAAAACAAAAACAAATCAGTGACCAATATAGCCACCTTTCTTTGCAAGGACACTCAAAAGCCTGCCATCCATGGATTCTGTCAGTGTTTTGATCTGTTCACCATCAACATTGCGTGCAGCAGCAACCACAGCCTTCCAGACACTGTTCAGAGAGGTGTACTTTTTTCCCTCCTTGTAAATCTCACATTTGATGATGGACCACAGGTTCTCAATGGGGTTCAGATCAGGTGAACAAGGAGGCCATGTCATTAGATTTTCTTCTTTTATACCCTTTCTTGCCAGCCACGCTGTGGAGTACTTGGACGCGTGTGATGGAGCATTGTCCAGCATGAAAATCATGTTTTTCTTGAAGGATGCAGACTTCTTCCTGTACCACTGCTTGAAGAAGGTGTCTTCCAGAAACTGGCAGTAGGACTGGGAGTTGAGCTTGACTCCATCCTCAACCCGAAAAGGCCCCACAAGCTCATCTTTGATAATACCAGCCCAAACCAGTACTCCACCTCCACCTTGCTGGCGTCTGAGTCGGACTGGAGCTCTCTGCCCTTTACCAATCCAGCCACGGGCCCATCCATCTGGCCCATCAAGACTCACTCTCATTTCATCAGTCCATAAAACCTTAGAAAAATCAGTCTTGAGATATTTCTTGGCCCAGTCTTGACGTTTCAGCTTGTGTGTCTTGTTCAGTGGTGGTCGTCTTTCAGCCTTTCTTACCTTGACCATGTCTCTGAGTATTGCACACCTTGTGCTTTTGGGCACTCCAGTGATGTTGCAGCTCTGAAATATGGCCAAACTGGTGGCAAGTGGCATCTTGGCAGCTGCACGCTTGACTTTTCTCAGTTCATGGGCAGTTATTTTGCGCCTTGGTTTTTCCACACGCTTCTTGCGACCCTGTTGACTATTTTGAATGAAACGCTTGATTGTTCGATGATCACGCTTCAGAAGCTTTGCAATTTTAAGAGTGCTGCATCCCTCTGCAAGATATCTCACTATTTTTGACTTTTCTGAGCCTGTCAAGTCCTTCTTTTGACCCATTTTGACAAAGGAAATTATGCACACCTGATATAGGGTGTTGATGTCATTAGACCACACCCCTTCTCATTACAGAGATGCACATCACCTAATATGCTTAATTGGTAGTAGGCTTTCGAGCCTATACAGCGTGGAGTAAGACAACATGCATAAAGAGGATGATGTGGTCAAAATACTCATTTGCCTAATAATTCTGCACTCCCTGTAGTGACCAATATGTCATCCCAGTCCCAAAGACTTGCAGCCTTGTTGGTGAGAGGACATGGTTAAAGTAGCTAGATGTTCCAACCTAATTCAAGCATGATAAAGTTCTACGCCTACATGTTATCCAAGGATTTATTTTTTCCCCTTAATCAGATGATCCAGCATTATTCTTCTATGTTAAATGATTTAGTTATGTCCCCTTTTGTTACATGACAATTATTTTCAGGGTCCAGTCCTGGCTAGAACAAGAATTCAATGGCCACAAATGGATAGATTTATTTAGGCATTGCCTCGCATCCATCCTATGAGTAGATTTTTTTATACTAGCTTGAATTGTACCTATGGTAATTGATGCTTTGTTTTAAGCCCTTTCTTAGACTTTACATCATGTCTCTTTATGTCTTTTAAAGCTGAAATCTGCTATTATTTGGCAGCTATTATTTCTGCAAGAAAAGTGTTGGATCTTTAAGTGCTATCAGTGGAAGAACCATATTTAGTGTTTCATCTGAACAAGGTGGTGCTGCGTACAATACCTGAATTTCTACCCAAAGTTCCTTTAGCTTTTAACACTCAAAGGGTTTAGTCAGGCCTTACTTTTTTAGATGAGAATGAATGGAAATCTATTATATACACCGGATGTTGACAAATTTATATACATTTTTGTTAAGAGGGCAAATGGATAATACAGTGCATCATCAAGGTGTAGCGCAAAAAAGGAGTCCAGTTCTAAAAGGGTCCAGACTCCACTCTACAAGGACTATTTTATATTCATGAGTGATGGGGTCTTGTGACCTTTGTTAGGTGGAAACACTTTACTTTATCATTGCAAACAGGACGGACAATAGTCAACAACACCAAGATTTAAAAGAAAGATACTGAATTCTGTTATATACTGTATCACAGCAAATATATTCTGCACTATATTTCTTTCTGTCTTTTAGCTTCTTTCCCACCCACCTCTGTATTGGTTAGTACTTGTTCTGTACAGTTATTTTTATAAGGTGAACCAAGGTAGCATGAAACATTTTCTAGATTTTGACTAATTTCCCTTGATAATACTAACTAGGTTCTGTTTACTTGTATAACCATTCTGTTCTAGACATTCACTAAGGGCCAATAAGAGAGTGACCTTTAAGGTGGTAAAAGGTTAGTGGTTATTTCTGACCATTAACCCTTAAAGTGGTATTTATCTCACTGGTGATTACTGCCTATAGGTATTAGCCAAAATGTAGAAATTGCTAAATTTGGATTTATTTATTTGTTATTATAATCATATAGTCGTATTGTTGGTGTGGTTTATTTTTACAGCTCTTTGTAGAAGACTGGAGGGTCAGTAGACTGAGACCTGTTATTTGTTGAGAGTTGATGTGCCAAGTGTAATTTATTTAAAGCTGACATTGACTGTGGCACAACAAATACAATCATTTCTAAAACCATACTTAAATAACTCAGAAACAATACAACTGTTAAAGTCCTAGTACAATGTGATGGAGGTAGCCTTGTTGTGGGAAAACTGCTTTATAATTTGTCATGTCAGGATTAAATACAGAAGAAAAACAAAATGCCGAGCATGTCCCATACATCAATAGACGGCGATTAGATATTGCTGTAACTTCCAAATGCTGTTTTGCTTTGGGCAGAATTGATTCTCTTTCATCTGGGCACCTACCCTAGAAGTATGAATATCTCTTTGTTCAGCTAGTATCCTATTCAAAGATGCATTAAAACAATAGCAGGATTTCAAAACGTCTAACATTTGCCAGAAATAGGGCACAATTATTGTCAAACCTTTGCATACAACTATAATCAGTATGGTACAAATGTAAAACTTACTGTGTCCTAGGCAGATCCAATTTAGATGACTTCATAAACCACAAGAGCAGAGTTCAGCTATATGATGTCACCTTTTAAATTCATACTTACATATATCTTCCTTTGCAAGGTTCCATGATCCTGACTTTAATTGATAAGTGGGCTATTGGGAAAATCCAGTAATTCATCTATTAATGCTCATAAACTCCATTATGAGTACAATGGATTTGTAGGGGGGGTTAGGAAGAGAACAGTTCCATTTAGAGTGTACTAATGTTTACAGTGTTGGCTCAGCTTTGTATGTATATTGTTCACAATATTTACATTTGTGATTCAATATAAATAACCCAAGCTAATTAACTTTTGTCATTTATCCTAATAAAATTTGAAAGTGTAATCAGACTATGTGGTCAAAATATTGAGCACAATCCCTTTACTAAAACTAAATTGACTTAAAATATTTTGAGGATGCATGTCTTATGGTTGTTTCTACTAGAAAAAAAGACATGAGCTTTAATATTGGAAATTTGAAGGAATATTAATATGGGATGTCTCTGTACCTTTAAGACAGATAATAGATACACAATCTTGGATGGTTGGTGAGACAAATGAACACTACAATTGACAGACAGTGAGTGAGTTACTCAGACAGGATTTAATGCTGAGTGTTGGGATGGGAATTGGAAGTGGGGGGTTAGAGCAAGCTTTTTCTTCTAATTCATCTTCCGAGGTCTGTGCCAGAATCACATTTGGCATGGTTCAGAGGGAGTAATTGAGCAATAATGAACTCTGAGGTGTCCTGTAATTGAAGACTGAGTATTGCAAACCGTGCCAAAGTCATAAATGCTTAAGAATTTGCGGGCGGATGCAATCTCTTAAATATATCTGTAAGTACAGCTTAGCAATGTTCCCCAGAGGTATGCCCATACTATGAATTATAGAAATCTCTCATTAGGACTCAAGCTTTTATCAAGGGTGGGGCGGGGTGAAAATTACTAAGACCTACAATGTTCAACTTCCATTGAATGCAGCCATTAGGATGGCATTTGGGCGTCTTTCTGGCGCCTACATTACCTGCTATCAGTTGCCATTGAACAGGCTGATGGGAGTGGGGCCATTGGAAAGGACTCACACCATTGGCTTTTAAACTCAATTTACGCCCTATAAAAAAAAATAAGAACAAAAAGGTTTTTTAAACCCCCCTTGCGGCCTTATGTTTATTGTCTACATTACAGAAAGATATATAGGGTTTAAGTTTTATGGATCTTTGTTCAAAGAAAGAGCAGACGCCCTAAAATTTTGAATGTATACATAATTTGACATCTGTTTTGCAGGCAAAGCTTTTGTACGATAATATAAAAAGAAAGATACAGTCCTAGTTTGTAAGCACCAGCTGTTAATAGAAAGAAAATGAACTTAGATCATATAATACATTAAAAAAAAATACTCTATTAAGACCTTAGGAAAAGGGCAGAATACTTAACACATTGTAAAGGAGCAGGAAAGCAATTTGCCTTACGCGTTTCATGTCTGTAAGCACTCCCTATAAGGCTGTCATAAAACGATAAAACCTGAAAGGTAATTTTCACATACCTTCTTTCTAAAATATGTAATATTTTTCACTTTTTAACTGTCATAATGCAAATAGTTTAATATATTTAATATATTTTTATACTTGAGTATACATTTTGCATTTACAGCATAAGTCTGTGCACCCTGCCTGTTTGTTTGTTTTTAATTTTCATATCTTAAAAAATTGCTCATAATAGTTCCAGAAACTTGTCTACAGTACATACAAGCAGTGGTAAGTGTATCTCCTTAATAATTTCTCTCTGTACACATTATCATTTTGATTGAAACTATATTTAAAAAAAAAAAATATCTGAAATATTATTTTCTATTTGAGTTGACAACTCACAATTTTTATTTCTATTAATATAAATTGTTATGAACTACTAGTTCTTGAAATGCCTTTCTTTAAAAATCTACATATTCTATTCTGTATTTAATGTTGAAAATTAAAATGTCTCTATAGAGGTGAGAAAATAAATCACAGTGCCAGTTGCTTGTATTCATTATTGTTCAAAATAATATACATGCAGAGATTATAATCTCACTGTTAAACAATAGTTATAGTGAAAAATATCAGCATCGCATAACTATTATTTTATTCTTTCTTCATTTATTAATTGCTAATATGCACTTTGGATCTCTAAAAATTAATGCATTAAAAACAATACCAAAATGATCTTTTTTTCTGTTATATTTGTTTCAGCAACTGGAACACCAAATGGGGGAGATAGCAGACCTTGATATCTTCAGAACATGTAATGCTTTCATAATATTTGAATAATGTTATATTTTTTTTATAAGAAGTTATTATAGTGTAGAGAGTTAATGTGTAAATTACAGGCATAGCATCCTGTGTGCTTCAATTTCCCATAGAAAACAATTCTCGGCTAGCACCAGTCTTTTTACAATGTGTATAAGGGAATGTCTATTACAAAGCATCTAATGTGAATTTAGTAAAATATTCATTAATTATCGCTGACTACTTTTTTTGTGTTTTTCAGCAGTTTGATAGAGGCTTCTAGCAAACTCAGGGTGTGTGTAATTAACCATTTCCTATCATTTTGTGTTTATTTTATTTAAACCTTTATACTGTTTAAACAAATAAATCAATCCAATCGTGAATAAGATTCAGATGTTCATTCAATTTGGTAACGTTTCATAGTTTAAAAGTGTTTTTTTAATTTTTTTTATTTGTTTTTAAATGATTATTTTAACATTTTCATGAACCTGGCCGTGTGAGATTGAAAGCTCTAAAAACAATCTTGCAAACAAGTATATGTGAAAGAGAAGGAGTTGAAATTTATTTTCAGGCTAATCATGAGAAAACGGGCGCAAAACAATGTTTTTGATGGGCTAGAAAAACATTAGTGAGTGGTCTCACTTCAAAGTAATTAGTTAAACATTAGAATGCAAAAACACTTGTCCTAAAGGACAGTTAGATACAATTTATAGATACAAAAATGTAATAAGATCATGAGATATTCAGCTTCATTGTCCTTGATATACGTTCATTTGGAGC
>NC_069510.1:129115531-129208031 GCF_027579735.1 Bombina bombina
GCTCCTGCTATATATTAAACACATGATACAGATGTTGTACACGGGCAGGCTCCTGCTATATATTAAACACATGATACAGATGTTGTACACGGGCAGGCTTCTGCTATATATTAAACACATGATACAGATGTTGTACACGGGCAGGCTTCTGCTATATATTAAACACATGATACAGATGTTGTACACGGGCAGGCTCCTGCTATATATTAAACACATGATACAGATGTTGTACACGGGCAGGCTTCTGCTATATATTAAACACATGATACAGATGTTGTACACGGGCAGGCTCCTGCTATATATTAAACACATGATACAGATGTTGTACACGGGCAGGCTTCTGCTATATATTAAACACATGATACAGATGTTGTACATGGGCAGGCTCCTGCTATATATTAAACACATGATACAGATGTTGTACATGGGCAGGCTCCTGCTATATATTAAACACATGATACAGATGTTGTACACGGGCAGGCTCCTGCTATATATTAAACACATGATACAGATGTTGTACACGGGCAGGCTTCTGCTATATATTAAACACATGATACAGATGTTGTACACGGGCAGGCCCCTGCTATATATTAAACACATGATACAGATGTTGTACACGGGTAGGCTCCTGCTATATATTAAACACATGATACAGATGTACACGGGCAGGCTCCTGCTATATATTAAACACATGATACAGATGTTGTACACGGGCAGGCTTCTGCTATATATTGAACACATGATACAGATGTTGTACACGGGCAGGCTCCTGCTATATATTAAACACATGATACAGATGTTGTACACGGGCAGGCTCCTGCTATATATTAAACACATGATACAGATGTTGTACACGGGCAGGCTCCTGCTATATATTAAACACATGATACAGATGTTGTACACGGGCAGGCTCCTGCTATATATTAAACACATGATCCAGATGTTGTACACGGGCAGGCTTCTGCTATATATTAAACACATGATACAGATGTACACGGGCAGGCTCCTGCTATATATTAAACACATGATACAGATGTACACGGGCAGGCTTCTGCTATATATTAAACACATGATACAGATGTTGTACACGGGCAGGCTCCTGCTATATATTAAACACATGATACAGATGTTGTACACGGGCAGGCTTCTGCTATATATTAAACACATGATACAGATGTTGTACACGGGCAGGCTCCTGCTATATATTAAACACATGATACAGATGTTGTACACGGGCAGGCTCCTGCTATATATTAAACACATGATACAGATGTTGTACACGGGCAGGCTCCTGCTATATATTAAACACATGATACAGATGTTGTACACGGCAGGCTCCTGCTATATATTAAACACATGATACAGATGTTGTACACGGGCAGGCTTCTGCTATATATTAAACACATGATACAGATGTTGTACACGGGCAGGCTCCTGCTATATATTAAACACATGATACAGATGTTGTACACGGGCAGGCTCCTGCTATATATTAAACACATGATACAGATGTACACGGGCAGGCTCCTGCTATATATTAAACAAATGATACAGATGTTGTACACGGGCAGGCTCCTGCTATATATTAAACACATGATACAGATGTTGTACACGGGCAGGCTTCTGCTATATATTAAACACATGATACAGATGTTGTACACGGGCAGGCTCCTGCTATATATTAAACACATGATACAGATGTTGTACACGGGCAGGCTCCTGCTATATATTAAACAAATGATACAGATGTTGTACACGGGCAGGCTCCTGCTATATATTAAACACATGATACAGATGTTGTACACGGGCAGGCTTCTGCTATATATTAAACACATGATACAGATGTTGTACACGGGCAGGCTCCTGCAATATATTAAACACATGATACAGATGTTGTACACGGGCAGGCTCCTGCTATATATTAAACACATGATACAGATGTTGTACACGGGCAGGCTCCTGCTATATATTAAACACATGATACAGATGTTGTACACGGGCAGGCTCCTGCTATATATTAAACACATGATACAGATGTACACGGGCAGGCTTCTGCTATATATTAAACACATGATACAGATGTTGTACACGGCAGGCTTCTGCTATATATTAAACACATGATACAGATGTTGTACACGGGCAGGCTCCTGCTATATATTAAACACATGATACAGATGTTGTACACGGGCAGGGCTCCTGCTATATATTAAACACATGATACAGATGTTGTACACGGGCAGCTCCTGCTATATATTAAACACATGATACAGATGTTGTACACGGGCAGGCTCCTGCTATATATTAAACACATGATACAGATGTTGTACACGGGCAGGCTCCTGCTATATATTAAACACATGATACAGATGTTGTACACGGGCAGGCTCCTGCTATATATTAAACACATGATACAGATGTTGTACACGGGCAGGCTCCTGCTATATATTAAACACATGATACAGATGTTGTACACGGGCAGGCTCCTGCTATATATTAAACACATGATACAGATGTTGTACACGGGCAGGCTCCTGCTATATATTAAACACATGATACAGATGTTGTACACGGGCAGGCTCCTGCTATATATTAAACACATGATACAGATGTTGTACATGGGCAGGCTCCTGCTATATATTAAACACATGATACAGATGTTGTACACGGGCAGGCTCCTGCTATATATTAAACACATGATACAGATGTGTACACGGGCAGGCTCCTGCTATATATTAAACACATGATACAGATGTTGTACACGGGCAGGCTTCCTGCTATATATTAAACACATGATACAGATGTTGTACACGGGCAGGCTCCTGCTATATATTAAACACATGATACAGATGTTGTACACGGGCAGGCTCCTGCTATATATTAAACACATGATACAGATGTTGTACAGGGGCAGGCTCCTGCTATATATTAAACACATGATACAGATGTTGTACACGGGCAGGCTCCTGCTATATATTAAACACATGATACAGATGTTGTACACGGGCAGGCTCCTGCTATATATTAAACACATGATACAGATGTTGTACACGGGCAGGCTCCTGCTATATATTAAACACATGATACAGATGTTGTACACGGGCAGGCTCCTGCTATATATTAAACACATGATACAGATGTTGTACACGGGCAGGCTCCTGCTATATATTAAACACATGATACAGATGTTGTACACGGGCAGGCTTCCTGCTATATATTAAACACATGATACAGATGTTGTACACGGGCAGGCTTCTGCTATATATTAAACACATGATACAGATGTTGTACAGGGCAGGCTCCTGCTATATATTAAACACATGATACAGATGTTGTACACGGGCAGGCTCCTGCTATATATTAAACACATGATACAGATGTTGTACACGGGCAGGCTCCTGCTATATATTAAACACATGATACAGATGTTGTACACGGGCAGGCTTCTGCTATATATTAAACACATGATACAGATGTTGTACACGGGCAGGCTCCTGCTATATATTAAACACATGATACAGATGTTGTACACGGGCAGGCTCCTGCTATATATTAAACACATGATACAGATGTTGTACACGGGCAGGCTCCTGCTATATATTAAACACATGATACAGATGTTGTACACGGGCAGGCTTCTGCTATATATTAAACACATGATACAGATGTTGTACACGGGCAGGCTTCTGCTATATATTAAACACATGATACAGATGTTGTACACGGGCAGGCTCCTGCTATATATTAAACACATGATACAGATGTTGTACACGGGCAGGCTCCTGCTATATATTAAACACATGATACAGATGTTGTACATGGGCAGGCTCCTGCTATATATTAAACACATGATACAGATGTTGTACACGGGCAGGCTTCTGCTATATATTAAACACATGATACAGATGTTGTACACGGGCAGGCTCCTGCTATATATTAAACACATGATACAGATGTTGTACTCAGGGCAGGCTCCTGCTATATATTAAACACATGATACAGATGTTGTACACGGGCAGGCTCCTGCTATATATTAAACACATGATACAGATGTTGTACATGGGCAGGCTTCTGCTATATATTAAACACATGATACAGATGTTGTACACGGGCAGGCTCCTGCTATATATTAAACACATGATACAGATGTTGTACACGGGCAGGCTCCTGCTATATATTAAACACATGATACAGATGTTGTACACGGGCAGGCTTCTGCTATATATTAAACACATGATACAGATGTTGTACACGGGCAGGCTTCTGCTATATATTAAACACATGATACAGATGTTGTACACGGGCAGGCTCCTGCTATATATTAAACACATGATACAGATGTACATGGGCAGGCTCCTGCTATATATTAAACACATGATACAGATGTTGTACACGGGCAGGCTCCTGCTATATATTAAACACATGATACAGATGTTGTACACGGGCAGGCTTCTGCTATATATTAAACACATGATACAGATGTTGTACACGGGCAGGCTCCTGCTATATATTAAACACATGATACAGATGTTGTACACGGGCAGGCTCCTGCTATATATTAAACACATGATACAGATGTTGTACACGGGCAGGCTCCTGCTATATATTAAACACATGATACAGATGTTGTACACGGGCAGGCTCCTGCTATATATTAAACACATGATACAGATGTTGTACACGGGCAGGCTCCTGCTATATATTAAACACATGATACAGATGTTGTACACGGGCAGGCTCCTGCTATATATAAAACACATGATACAGATGTTGTACACGGGCAGGCTCCTGCTATAATATTAATCACATGTATACAGATGTTGTACACGGGCAGGCTTCTGCTATATATTAAACACATGATACAGATGTTGTACACGGGCAGGCTCCTGCTATATATTAAACACATGATACAGATGTTGTACACGGGCAGGCTCTGCTATATATTAAACACATGATACAGATGTTGTACACGGGCAGGCTCCTGCTATATATTAAACACATGATACAGATGTTGTACACAGGGCAGGCTCCTGCTATATATTAAAACACATGATACAGATGTTGTACACGGGCAGGCTCCTGCTATATATTAAACACATGATACAGATGTTGTACACGGGCAGGCTCCTGCTATATATTAAACACATGATACAGATGTTGTACACGGGCAGGCTCCTGCTATATATTAAACACATGATACAGATGTTGTACACGGGCAGGCTTCTGCTATATATTAAACACATGATACAGATGTTGTACACGGGCAGGCTCCTGCTATATATTAAACACATGATACAGATGTTGTACACGGGCAGGCTCCTGCTATATATTAAACACATGATACAGATTTTGTACACGGGCAGGCTCCTGCTATATATTAAACACATGATACAGATGTTGTACACGGGCAGGCTTCTGCTATATATTAAACACATGATACAGATGTTGTACACGGGCAGGCTCCTGCTATATATTAAACACATGATACAGATGTTGTACACGGGCAGGCTCTGCTATATATTAAACACATGATACAGATGTTGTACACGGGCAGGCTTCTGCTATATATTAAACACATGATACAGATGTTGTACACGGGCAGGCTCCTGCTATATATTAAACACATGATACAGATGTTGTACACGGGCAGGCTCCTGCTATATATTAAACACATGATACAGATGTTGTACACGGGCAGGCTCCTGCTAATATATTAAACACATGATACAGATTGTACACTGGGCAGGCTCCTGCTATATATTAAAACACATGATACAGATGTTGTACACGGGCAGGCTTCTGCTATATATTAAACACATGATACAGATGTTGTACAACGGGCAGGCTCCTGCTATATATTAAACACATGATACAGATGTTGTACACGGGCAGGCTCCTGCTATATATTAAACACATGATACAGATGTTGTACACTGGCAGGCTCTCTGCTATATATTAAACACATGATACGATGTTGTACACGGGCAGGCTCCTGCTATATATTAAACACATGATACAGATGTTGTACACGGGCAGGCTCCTGCTAATATTAAACACATGATACAGATGTACACGGGGCAGGCTCCTGCTATATATTAAACACATGATACAGATTGTACACGGCAGGCTCCTGCTATATATTAAACACATGATACAGATGTTGTACACTGGCAGGCTCCTGCTATATATTAAACACATGATACAGATGTTGTACACGGGCAGGCTACTGCTATATATTAAACACATGATACAGATGTTGTACACGGGCAGGCTCCTGCTATATATTAAACACATGATACAGATGTTGTACACGGGCAGGCTTCTGCTATATATTAAACCACATGATACAGATGTTGTACACGGGCAGGGCTCTCCTGCTATATATTAAACACATGATACAGATGTTGTACACGGGCAGGCTCCTGCTATATATTAAACACATGATACAGATTTGTACACTGGGCAGGCTCTGCTATATATTAAACACATGATACAGATGTTGTACACGGGCAGGCTTCTGCTATATATTAAACACATGATACAGATGTAACACTGGCAGGCTTCTGCTATATATTAAACACATGATACAGATGTTGTACAACGGGCAGGCTCCTGCTATATATTAAACACATGATACAGATGTTGTACACGGGCAGGCTCCTGCTATATATTAAAACACATGATACAGATGTTGTACACGGGCAGGCTCCTGCTATATATTAAACACATGATACAGATGTTGTACACGGGCAGGCTCCTGCTATATATTAAAACACATGATTCAGATGTTGTACACGGGCAGGCTCTGCTATATATTAAACACATGATACAGATGTTGTACACGGGCAGGCTTCTGCTATATATTAAACACATGATACAGATGTACACGGGCAGGCTCCTGCTATATATTAAACACATGATACAGATGTTGTACACGGGCAGGCTTCTGCTATATATTAACACGGGCAGGCTCCTGCTATATATTAAACACATGATACAGATGTTGTACACGGGCAGGCTTCTGCTATATATTAAACACATGATTCAGAGTTGTACACGGGCAGGCTCCCTGCTATATATTAAACACATGATACAGATGTTGTACACGGGCAGGCTCCTGCTATATATTAAACACTATGATACAGATGTTGTACAACGGGGCAGGCTTCCTGCTATCTATTTAAACACATGATACAGTACTGTACCATGGGCAGGCTCTGCTGCTATATATTAAACACATGATACAAGCTATTGTACACGGGCAGGGCTCTCTGCTATATATTAAACACATGTATACAGATGTTTACCACGGGGCAGGCTCCTGCTATATATTAAACACGATGATACAGAGGTACACGGGCAGGCTCCTGCTATATAGTTAAACAAATGATACAGATGTTGTACACTGGCAGGCTTCTGCTATATATAAACACATGATACAGATGGTTGTACACGGCAGGCTTCTTGCTTATATCATTAAACACATGATACAGCTTGTTGGTACATGGGCAGGCTTCTGCTATATGATTAAAACACAAGTGATCACGATGTTGTACAACGGGCCGGCTTCTGCTATATATTAAAACACATGATACAGATGTTGTACACGGGCAGGCTCCTGCTATATATTAAACACATGATACAGATGTTGTACACGGGCAGGCTCCTGCTATATATTAAACACATGATACAGATGTTGTACACGGGCAGGCTCCTGCTATATATTAAACACATGATACAGATGTTGTACACGGGCAGGCTTCTGCTATATATTAAACACATGATACAGATGTTGTACACGGGCAGGCTTCTGCTATATATTAAACACATGATACAGATGTACACGGGCAGGCTCCTGCTATATATTAAACACATGATACAGATGTTGTACACGGGCAGGCTTCTGCTATATATTAAACACATGATACAGATGTACACGGGCAGGCTTCTGCTATATATTAAACACATGATACAGATGTTGTACACGGGCAGGCTCCTGCTATATATTAAACACATGATACAGATGTTGTACACGGGCAGGCTCCTGCTATATATTAAACACATGATACAGATGTTGTACACGGGCAGGCTCCTGCTATATATTAAACACATGATACAGATGTAGGTACACCGGGCAGGCTTCTGCTATATATAAACACATGATACAGATGTTTACACGGGCAGGCTCCTGCTATATATTAACACATGATACAGATGTTGTACACGGGGAGGCTTCTGCTATATATTAAACACATGATACAGATGTTGTACACGGGCAGGCTTCCTGCTATATATTACAACACATGATACAGATTTGTACACTGGGGCAGGCTTCCTGCTATATATTAAACACATGATACAGATGTTGTACACGGGCAGGCTCTGCTATATATTAAACACATGATACAGAGTTGTACGACGGCAGGCTCCTGCTATATATTAAACACATGATACAGATGTTGTACAACGGGCAGGCTTCTGCTATATATTAAACACATGATACAGATGTTGTACACGGGCAGGCTTCTGCTATATATTAAACACATGATACAGATGTTGTACACGGGCAGGCTCCTGCTATATATTAAACACATGATACAGATGTTGTACACGGGCAGGCTCCTGCTATATATTAAACACATGATACAGATGTTGTACACGGGCAGGCTTCTGCTATATATTAAACACATGATACAGATGTTGTACACGGGCAGGCTCTTCCTATATATTAAACACATGATACAGATGTACACGGGCAGGCTCCTGCTATATATTAAACACATGATACAGATGTTGTACACGGGCAGGCTTCTGCTATATATTAAAACACATGATACAGATGTTGTACACGGGCAGGCTCTGCTATATATTAAACACCATGATACAGATGTTGTACACGGGCAGGCTTCCTGCTATATATTAAACACTGATACAGATGTTGTACACGGGCAGGCTCCCTGCTATATATTAAACACATGATACAGATGTTGTACACGGGCAGGCTCTGCTATATATTAAACACATGATACAGATGTTGTACACGGGCAGGCTTCTTGCTATATATTAAACACATGATACAGATGTGTACAACGGGCAGGCTTCTGCTATATATTAAACACATGATACAGATATTGTACACGGGCAGGCTTCTGCTATATATTAAACACATGATACAGATGTACACGGGCAGGCTCCTGCTATATATTAAACACATGATACAGAGGTACACGGGCAGGCTCCTGCTATATATTAAACAAATGATACAGATGTTGTACACGGGCAGGCTTCTGCTATATATTAAACACATGATACAGATGTTGTACACGGGCAGGCTTCTGCTATATATTAAACACATGATACAGATGTTGTACATGGGCAGGCTTCTGCTATATATTAAACACATGATACAGATGTTGTACACGGGCAGGCTTCTGCTATATATTAAACACATGATACAGATGTTGTACACGGGCAGGCTCCTGCTATATATTAAACACATGATACAGATGTTGTACACGGGCAGGCTCCTGCTATATATTAAACACATGATACAGATGTTGTACACGGGCAGGCTCCTGCTATATATTAAACACATGATACAGATGTTGTACACGGGCAGGCTCCTGCTATATATTAAACACATGATACAGATGTTGTACACGGGCAGGCTTCCTGCTATATATTAAACACATGATACAGAGTGTACACGGGCAGGCTCCTGCTATATATTAAACACATGATACAGAGTTGGTACACGGGCAGGCTTCTGCTATATATTAAACTACATGATACAGATGTTGTACACGGGCAGGCTTCCTGCTATATATTAAACACATGATACAGATGTTGTACACGGGCAGGCTTCTGCTATATATTAAACACATGATACAGATGTTGTACACGGGCAGAGCTTCTGCTATATATTAAACACATGATACAGATGTAGACACGGGCAAGGCTTCTGCTATATATTTAAACACATGATACAGATGTTGTACACGGGCAGGCTTCTGCTATATATTAAACACATGATACAGATGTTGTACACGGGGCAGGCTCCTGCTATATATTAAACACATGATACAGATGTTGTACACGGCAGGGCTCCTGCTATATATTAAACACATGATACAGATTGTACACGGGCAGGCTCTGCTATATATTAAACACATGATACAGATGTTGTACACCGGGCAGGCTCCTGCTATATATTAAACACATGATACAGATGTACACGGGCAGGCTCCTGCTATATATTAAACACATGATACAGATGTTGTACAAGGGCAGGCTCCTGCTATATATTAAACACATGATACAGATGTTGTACACGGGCAGGCTCCTGCTATATATTAAACACATGATACAGATGTTGTACACGGGCAGGCTCCTGCAATATATTAAAACACATGATACAGATGTTGTACACGGGCAGGCTTCCTGCTATATATTAAACACATGATACAGATGTACACGGGCAGGCTCCCTGCTATATATTAAACCACATGATACAGATGTTGTACACGGGCAGGCTCCTGCTATATATTAAACACATGATACAGATGTACACCTGGGCAGGCTCCTGCTATATATTAAAACACATGATACAGATGTTGTACACGGGCAGGCTTCTGCTATATATTAAACACATGATACAGATGTACACGGGCAGGCTCCTGCTATATATTAAACACATGATACAGATGTTGTACACGGGCAGGCTTCTGCTATATATTAAACACATGATACAGATGTTGTACACGGGCAGGCTTCTGCTATATATTAAACACATGATACAGATGTTGTACACGGGCAGGCTTCTGCTATATATTAAACACATGATACAGATGTTGTACACGGGCAGGCTCCTGCTATATATTAAACACATGATACAGATGTACACGGGCAGGCTCCTGCTATATATTAAACACATGATACAGATGTTGTACACGGGCAGGCTTCTGCTATATATTAAACACATGATACAGATGTTGTACACGGGCAGGCTCCTGCTATATATTAAACACATGATACAGATGTTGTACACGGGCAGGCTCCTGCTATATATTAAACACATGATACAGATGTTGTACATGGGCAGGCTTCTGCTATATATTAAACACATGATACAGATGTTGTACACGGGGCAGGCTCCTGCTATATATTAAACACATGATACAGATGTTGTACACGGCAGGCTCCTGCTATATATTAAACACATGATACAGATGTTGTACACGGGCAGGCTCCTGCTATATATTAAACACATGATACAGATGTTGTACACGGGCAGGCTCCTGCTATATATTAAACACCATGATACAGATGTTGTACACGGGCAGGCTCCTGCTATATATTAAACACATGATACAGATGTTGTACACGGGCAGGCTTCCTGCTATATATTAAATACATGATACAGATGTACACGGCAGGCTCCTGCTATATATTAAACACATGATACAGATGTTGTACACGGGCAGGCTCCTGCTATATATTAAACACATGATACAGATGTTGTACACGGGCAGGCTCCTGCTATATATTAAACACATGATACAGATGTTGTACACGGGCAGGCTCCTGCTATATATTAAACCACATGATACAGATGTTGTACACGGGCAGGCTCCTGCTATATATTAAACAAATGATACAGATGTTGTACACGGGCAGGCTCCTGCTATATATTAAACACATGATACAGAATGTACACGGGCAGGCTTCTGCTATATATTAAACACATGATACAGATGTTGTACACGGGCAGGCTCCTGCTATATATTAAACACATGATACAGAGTTGTACACGGGCAGGCTCTGCTATATATTAACACATGATACAGATGTTGTACACGGGCAGGCTCCTGCTATATATTAAACACATGATACAGATGTTGTACACGGGCAGGCTTCTGCTATATATTAAACACATGATACAGATGTTGTACACTGGGCAGGCTCCTGCTATATATTAAACACATGATACAGATGTTGTACACCGGGCAGGCTCCTGCTATATATTAAACACATGATACAGATGTTTACACGGGCAGGCTCCTGCTATATATTAAACACATGATACAGATGTTGTACACGGGCAGGCTCCTGCTATATATTAAACACATGATACAGATGTTGTACATGGGCAGGCTCCTGCTATATATTAAACACATGATACAGATGTTGTACACGGGCAGGCTCCTGCTATATATTAAACACATGATACAGATGTTGTCCACGGGCAGGCTCCTGCTATATATTAAACACATGATACAGATTGTACACGGGGCAGGCTCCTGCTATATTATAACACATGATACCGATGTTGTACATGGCAGGCTCCTGCTATATATTAAACACATGATACAGATGTGTACACGGGCAGGCTCCTGCTATATATTAAACACATGATACAGATGATGTACACGGGCAGGGCTCCTGCTATATATTAAACACATGATACAGATGTTAGTACACGGGCAGGCTCCTGCTATATATTAAACACATGATACAGATGTTGTACACGGGCAGGCTCCTGCTATATATTAAACACATGATACAGATGTTGTACAAGGGCAGGCTCCTGCTATATATTAAACACATGATACAGATGTTGTACACGGGCAGGCTCCTGCTATATATTAAACACATGATACAGATTGTAGCACGGGCAGGCTCCTGCTATATATTAAACACATGATACAGATGTTGTACAACGGGCAGGCTCCTGCTATATATTAAACACATGATACAGATGTTGTACACGGGCAGGCTCCTGCTATATATTAAACACATGATACAGATGTTGTACACCGGGCAGGCTTCTGCTATATATTAACACATGATACTGATGTTGTACACGGGAAGGCTCCTGCTATACTATTAAACACATGATACAGATGTTGTACACGGGCAGGCTCCTGCTATATATTAAACACATATATACAGATTGTTGTACACGGGCAGGCTCCTGCTATATATTAAACACAAACTTGATACAGATGTTGTACACGGCAGGCTCCTGCTATATATTAAAACACATGATACAGATGGTTGTACACGGGCAGGCTCTGCTATATATTAAACACATGATACAGATGTACACTGGGCAGGCTCTGCTATATATTAAACACATGATACAGATGTTGTACACGGGCAGGGCTTCTGCTATAATATAACACATGATACAGATGTACACGGGCAGGCTCCTGCTATAATATTAAAACACATGATACAGATGTTGTACACGGGCAGGCTTCCTGCTATATATTAAACAAATGATACAGATGTGTACACGGCAGGCTTCTGCTATATATTAAACACATGATACAGATGTTGTACACGGGCAGGCTTCTGCTATATATTAAACACATGATACAGACAGGGCCGGATTTACATCTCAGGTGCCTGTAGGCACAAAAACCTGAAGCGCCCCCCCCCACCCCCCCACCCCCCCTAGAAAAAAGTGGAAAAAATGAGGACTTTTTTTTATTATTATTTAGGACAACTAAAAATAAATATTAGATGTAAAATTACATTTTCCCTTTTATGGAGATACACAAATACACACACCAATTGCAATATTTGTTGTAATGGAAGCTACACCAAAAATCAATATTCACTTGACTCAAATGGCCATACAATTTCTATTATGTATAACAAAAACAAATCATGTTAAACTTTTAATGCAAAATATTCTAAAGAAAACCCTATTTAAAGGGACATCAAATGTGACAGTTTGCTGGGCATTTTATTATTGCACTAGTGCTTGCAGAGAAGTGTGTTAGCCTCTTGCAAAAGAGTTAAACACATAGTCAATGTCAGTTCTGAGACAGCAATACACATCTGTGCAGACCCAGATGGGCTCATAGGACATGTTTATTGACAAGCCATTAGTGTATTGCTTTTCTGGAGATGACTTTGACTATGTGCTTAACATTTTGTTGGAGTCAAACACAGTTTTGTGTAAACAATAGCAATATTAAAACTAGCAGCATGCAAGCTCATCACCATCAACAACCTGTGCAGCCAGTGGAAGAAAATATAAAATGTAGGGAAAAAAATCTTGTAAACTCTGATATTTTTGGTACAAACACACACAGATGTTACATTTATTTTGTTCTGAAATATAAATATCATATGATGTTGCTCTCAAAGGAAAACATGGAATGTTGTAGATTATATGTAATCCAGGGGTCAACAAATGTGTTTAAAATTAGAATTTAGAAATTCAATGGGAGGGGTTTAGTTTTAATCTTTGCCCCTCTCTCCTTCATGGCTCCCTCAACTGCTGTAACATATTCCCAATGAAACACTCGAACTTTGTAGGCACCTGCAGCACAATTCTTACTAAAATAAATGCCCTCATAAAAAAAAAAAAAAAAAAAAAAAAAAAAAAAAAAAATTTTTTTTTTTTTTTTTTTTTTTTTATTATTGACAGGCAGGCGCCCCTCACTGCAAGGCGCCTGTAGGCACATGCCTACTGTGCCTAATGGGAAATCCGGCCCTGGATACAGATGTTGTACATGGGAAGGCTTCTGCTATATATTAAACACATGATACAGATGTTGTACACGGGCAGGCTTCTGCTATATATTAAACACATGATACAGATGTTGTACACGGGCAGGCTCCTGCTATATATTAAACACATGATACAGATGTTGTACACGGGCAGGCTCCTGCTATATATTAAACACATGATACAGATGTTGTACACGGGCAGGCTCCTGCTATATATTAAACACATGATACAGATGTTGTACACGGGCAGACTTCTGCTATATATTAAACACATGATACAGATGTTGTACACGGGCAGGCTTCTGCTATATATTAAACACATGATACAGATGTACACGGGCAGGCTCCTGCTATATATTAAACACATGATACAGATGTTGTACACGGGCAGGCTTCTGCTATATATTAAACACATGATACAGATGTACACGGGCAGGCTTCTGCTATATATTAAACACATGATACAGATGTTGTACACGGGCAGGCTCCTGCTATATATTAAACACATGATACAGATGTTGTACACGGGCAGGCTCCTGCTATATATTAAACACATGATACAGATGTTGTACACGGGCAGGCTCCTGCTATATATTAAACACATGATACAGATGTTGTACACGGGCAGGCTCCTGCTATATATTAAACACATGATACAGATGTTGTACACGGGCAGGCTTCTGCTATATATTAAACACATGATACAGATGTACATGGGCAGGCTCCTGCTATATATTAAACACATGATACAGATGTTGTACACGGGCAGGCTTCTGCTATATATTAAACACATGATACAGATGTACACGGGCAGGCTTCTGCTATATATTAAACACATGATACAGATGTTGTACACGGGCAGGCTTCTGCTATATATTAAACACATGATACAGATGTTGTACACGGGCAGGCTCCTGCTATATATTAAACACATGATACAGATGTTGTACACGGGCAGGCTCCTGCTATATATTAAACACATGATACAGATGTTGTACACGGGCAGGCTCCTGCTATATATTAAACACATGATACAGATGTACACGGGCAGGCTCCTGCTATATATTAAACACATGATACAGATGTTGTACACGGGCAGGCTCCTGCTATATATTAAACACATGATACAGATGTACATGGGCAGGCTCCTGCTATATATTAAACACATGATACAGATGTTGTACACGGGCAGGCTTCTGCTATATATTAAACACATGATACAGATGTACACGGGCAGGCTCCTGCTATATATTAAACACATGATACAGATGTTGTACACGGGCAGGCTTCTGCTATATATTAAACACATGATACAGATGTTGTACACGGGCAGGCTTCTGCTATATATTAAACACATGATACAGATGTTGTACACGGGCAGGCTTCTGCTATATATTAAACACATGATACAGATGTTGTACACGGGCAGGCTCCTGCTATATATTAAACACATGATACAGATGTACACGGGCAGGCTCCTGCTATATATTAAACACATGATACAGATGTTGTACACGGGCAGGCTTCTGCTATATATTAAACACATGATACAGATGTTGTACACGGGCAGGCTCCTGCTATATATTAAACACATGATACAGATGTTGTACACGGGCAGGCTCCTGCTATATATTAAACACATGATACAGATGTTGTACATGGGCAGGCTTCTGCTATATATTAAACACATGATCCAGATGTTGTACATGGGCAGGCTCCTGCTATATATTAAACACATGATACAGATGTTGTACACGGGCAGGCTCCTGCTATATATTAAACACATGATACAGATGTTGTACACGGGCAGGCTCCTGCTATATATTAAACACATGATACAGATGTACACGGGCAGGCTCCTGCTATATATTAAACACATGATACAGATGTTGTACATGGGCAGGCTCCTGCTATATATTAAACACATGATACAGATGTTGTACACGGGCAGGCTCCTGCTATATATTAAATACATGATACAGATGTACACGGGCAGGCTCCTGCTATATATTAAACACATGATACAGATGTTGTACACGGGCAGGCTCCTGCTATATATTAAACACATGATACAGATGTTGTACACGGGCAGGCTCCTGCTATATATTAAACACATGATACAGATGTTGTACACGGGCAGGCTCCTGCTATATATTAAACACATGATACAGATGTTGTACACGGGCAGGCTCCTGCTATATATTAAACACATGATACAGATGTTGTACACGGGCAGGCTCCTGCTATATATTAAACACATGATACAGATGTACACGGGCAGGCTCCTGCTATATATTAAACACATGATACAGATGTTGTACACGGGCAGGCTCCTGCTATATATTAAACACATGATACAGATGTTGTACACGGGCAGGCTCCTGCTATATATTAAACACATGATACAGATGTTGTACACGGGCAGGCTCCTGCTATATATTAAACACATGATACAGATGTTGTACACGGGCAGGCTCCTGCTATATATTAAACACATGATACAGATGTTGTACACGGGCAGGCTCCTGCTATATATTAAACACATGATACAGATGTTGTACACGGGCAGGCTCCTGCTATATATTAAACACATGATACAGATGTTGTACACGGGCAGGCTCCTGCTATATATTAAACACATGATACAGATGTTGTACACGGGCAGGCTCCTGCTATATATTAAACACATGATACAGATGTTGTACACGGGCAGGCTCCTGCTATATATTAAACACATGATACAGATGTTGTACACGGGCAGGCTCCTGCTATATATTAAACACATGATACAGATGTTGTACATGGGCAGGCTCCTGCTATATATTAAACACATGATACAGATGTTGTACACGGGCAGGCTCCTGCTATATATTAAACACATGATACAGATGTACACGGGCAGGCTCCTGCTATATATTAAACACATGATACAGATGTTGTACACGGGCAGGCTCCTGCTATATATTAAACACATGATACAGATGTTGTACACGGGCAGGCTCCTGCTATATATTAAACACATGATACAGATGTTGTACACGGGCAGGCTCCTGCTATATATAAAACACATGATACAGATGTTGTACACTGGGCAGGCTCCTGCTATATATTAAACACATGATACAGATGTTGTACACGGGCAGGCTCCTGCTATATATTAAACACATGATACAGATGTTGTACACGGGCAGGCTCCTGCTATATATTAAACACATGATACAGATGTTGTACACGGGCAGGCTCCTGCTATATATTAAACACATGATACAGATGTTGTACACTGGGCAGGCTCCTGCTATATATTAAACACATGATACAGATGTTGTACACGGGCAGGCTCCTGCTATATATTAAACACATGATACAGATGTTGTACACGGGCAGGCTCCTGCTATATATTAAACACATGATACAGATGTTGTACACGGGCAGGCTCCTGCTATATATTAAACACATGATACAGATGTTGTACACGGGCAGGCTCCTGCTATATATTAAACACATGATACAGATGTTGTACACGGGCAGGCTCCTGCTATATATTAAACACATGATACAGATGTTGTACACGGGCAGGCTCCTGCTATATATTAAACACATGATACAGATGTTGTACACGGGCAGGCTCCTGCTATATATTAAACACATGATACAGATGTTGTACACGGGCAGGCTCCTGCTATATATTAAACACATGATACAGATGTTGTACACGGGCAGGCTCCTGCTATATATTAAACACATGATACAGATGTTGTACACGGGCAGGCTCCTGCTATATATTAAACACATGATACAGATGTTGTACACGGGCAGGCTCCTGCTATATATTAAACACATGATACAGATGTGTACACTGGGCAGGCTCCTGCTATATATTAAACACATGATACAGATGTTGTACACGGGCAGGCTCCTGCTATATATTAAACACATGATACAGATGTTGTACACGGGCAGGCTCCTGCTATATATTAAACACATGATACAGATGTTGTACACGGGCAGGCTCCTGCTATATATTAAACACATGATACAGATGTTGTACACGGGCAGGCTCCTGCTATATATTAAACACATGATACAGATGTTGTACACGGGCAGGCTCCTGCTATATATTAAACACATGATACAGATGTTGTACACGGGCAGGCTCCTGCTATATATTAAACACATGATACAGATGTTGTACACGGGCAGGCTCCTGCTATATATTAAACACATGATACAGATGTTGTACACGGGCAGGCTCCTGCTATATATTAAACACATGATACAGATGTTGTACACGGGCAGGCTCCTGCTATATATTAAACACATGATACAGATGTTGTACACGGGCAGGCTCCTGCTATATATTAAACACATGATACAGATGTTGTACACGGGCAGGCTCCTGATATATATTAAACACATGATACAGATGTGTACACGGGCAGGCTCCTGCTATATATTAAACACATGATACAGATGTTGTACACGGGCAGGCTCCTGCTATATATTAAACACATGATACAGATGTTGTACACGGGCAGGCTCCTGCTATATATTAAACACATGATACAGATGTTGTACACGGGCAGGCTCCTGCTATATATTAAACACAAGATACAGATGTGTACACGGGCAGGCTCCTGCTATATATTAAACACATGATACAGATGTTGTACACGGGCAGGCTCCTGCTATATATTAAACACATGATACAGATGTTGTACACGGGCAGGCTTCTGCTATATATTAAACACATGATACAGATGTTGTACACGGGCAGGCTCCTGCTATATATTAAACACATGATACAGATGTTGTACACGGGCAGGCTCTGCTATATATTAAACACATGATACAGATGTTGTACACGGGCAGGCTCCTGCTATATATTAAACACATGATACAGATGTTGTACACGGGCAGGCTCCTGCTATATATTAAACACATGATACAGATGTTGTACACGGGCAGGCTTCTGCTATATATTAAACACATGATACAGATGTTGTACACGGGCAGGCTCCTGCTATATATTAAACACATGATACAGATGTTGTACACGGGCAGGCTCCTGCTATATATTAAACACATGATACAGATGTTGTACACGGGCAGGCTCCTGCTATATATTAAACACATGATACAGATGTTGTACACGGGCAGGCTCCTGCTATATATTAAACACATGATACAGATGTTGTACACGGGCAGGCTCCTGCTATATATTAAACACATGATACAGATGTTGTACACGGGCAGGCTACTGCTATATATTAAAACACATGATACAGATGTTGTACACGGGCAGGCTCCTGCTATATATTAAACACATGATACAGATGTTGTACACGGGCAGGCTCCTGCTATATATTAAACACATGATACAGATGTGTACACGGGCAGGCTTCCTGCTATATATTAAACACATGATACAGATGTTGTACACGGGCAGGCTTCTGCTATATATTAAACACATGATACAGATGTTGTACACGGGCAGGCTCCTGCTATATATTAAACACATGATACAGATGTTGTACACGGGCAGGCTCCTGCTATATATTAAACACATGATACAGATGTTGTACACGGGCAGGCTCCTGCTATATATTAAACACATGATACAGATGTTGTACACGGGCAGGCTTCCTGCTATATATTAAACACATGATACAGATGTTGTACACGGGCAGGCTCCTGCTATATATTAAACACATGATACAGATGTTGTACACGGGCAGGCTCTGCTATATATTAAACTACATGATACAGATGTTGTACACGGGCAGGCTCCTGCTATATATTAAACACATGATACAGATGTTGTACACGGGCAGGCTTCCTGCTATATATTAAACACATGATACAGATGTTGTACACGGGCAGGCTCCTGCTATATATTAAACACATGATACAGATGTTGTACACGGGCAGGCTCCTGCTATATATTAAACACATGATACAGATGTTGTACACGGGCAGGCTCCTGCTATATATTAAACACATGATACAGATGTTGTACACGGGCAGGCTCCTGCTATATATTAAACACATGATACAGATGTTGTACACGGGCAGGCTCCTGCTATATATTAAACACATGATACAGATGTTGTACACGGGCAGGCTCCTGCTATATATTAAACACATGATACAGATGTTGTACACGGGCAGGCT
The DNA here is from genome assembly GCF_027579735.1 of Bombina bombina. Classification (NCBI taxonomy): domain Eukaryota; kingdom Metazoa; phylum Chordata; class Amphibia; order Anura; family Bombinatoridae; genus Bombina; species Bombina bombina. The sequence goes on from NC_069510.1 coordinate 129,136,226, forward strand.
CCTGCTATATATTAAACACATGATACAGATGTTGTACACGGGCAGGCTCCTGCTATATATTAAACACATGATACAGATGTTGTACACGGGCAGGCTCCTGCTATATATTAAACACATGATACAGATGTTGTACACGGGCAGGCCCCTGCTATATATTAAACACATGATACAGATGTTGTACACGGGCAGGCTCCTGCTATATATTAAACACATGATACAGATGTTGTACACGGGCAGGCCTCCTGCTATATATTAAACACATGATACAGATGTTGTACACGGGCAGGCTCCTGCTATATATTAAACACATGATACAGATGTTGTACACGGGCAGGCCCCTGCTATATATTAAACACATGATACAGATGTTGTACACGGGCAGGCTCCTGCTATATATTAAACACATGATACAGATGTTGTACACGGGCAGGCTCCTGCTATATATTAAACACATGATACAGATGTTGTACACGGGCAGGCTCCTGCTATATATTAAACACATGATACAGATGTTGTACACGGGCAGGCTCTGCTATATATTAAACAATGATACAGATGTTGTACACGGGCAGGCTCCTGCTATATATTAAACACATGATACAGATGTTGTACACGGGCAGGCTCCTGCTATATATTAAACACATGATACAGATGTTGTACACGGGCAGGCTCCCTGCTATATATTAAACACATGATACAGATGTTGTACACGGGCAGGCTCCTGCTATATATTAAACACATGATACAGATGTTGTACACGGGCAGGCTCCTGCTATATATTAAACACATGATACAGATGTTGTACACGGGCAGGCTCCTGCTATATATTAAACACATGATACAGATGTTGACACGGGCAGGCTCCTGCTATATATTAAACACATGATACAGATGTTGTACACGGGCAGGCTCCTGCTATATATTAAACACATGATACAGATGTTGTACACGGGCAGGCTCCTGCTATATATTAAACACATGATACAGATGTTGTACACGGGCAGGCTCCTGCTATATATTAAACACATGATACAGATGTTGTACACGGGCAGGCTCCTGCTATATATTAAACACATGATACAGATGTTGTACACGGGCAGGCTCCTGCTATATATTAAACACATGATACAGATGTTGTACACGGGCAGGCTCCTGCTATATATTAAACACATGATACAGATGTTGTACACGGGCAGGCTCCTGCTATATATTAAACACATGATACAGATGTTGTACACGGGCAGGCTCCTGCTATATATTAAACACATGATACAGATGTTGTACACGGGCAGGCTCCTGCTATATATTAAACACATGATACAGATGTTGTACACGGGCAGGCTCCTGCTATATATTAAACACATGATACAGATGTTGTACACGGGCAGGCTCCTGCTATATATTAAACACATGATACAGATGTTGTACACGGGCAGGCTCCTGCTATATATTAAACACATGATACAGATGTTGTACACGGGCAGGCTCCTGCTATATATTAAACACATGATACAGATGTTGTACACGGGCAGGCTCCTGCTATATATTAAACACATGATACAGATGTTGTACACGGGCAGGCTCCTGCTATATATTAAACACATGATACAGATGTTGTACACGGGCAGGCTCCTGCTATATATTAAACACATGATACAGATGTTGTACACGGGCAGGCTCCTGCTATATATTAAACACATGATACAGATGTTATACGGGCAGGCTCCTGCTATATATTAAACACATGATACAGATGTTGTACACGGGCAGGCTCCTGCTATATATTAAACACATGATACAGATGTTGTACACGGGCAGGCTCCTGCTATATATTAAACACATGATACAGATGTTGTACACGGGCAGGCTCCTGCTATATATTAAACACATGATACAGATGTTGTACACGGGCAGGCTCCTGCTATATATTAAACACATGATACAGATGTTGTACACGGGCAGGCTCCTGCTATATATTAAACACATGATACAGATGTTGTACACGGGCAGGCTCCTGCTATATATTAAACACATGATACAGATGTTGTACACGGGCAGGCTCCTGCTATATATTAAACACATGATACAGATGTTGTACACGGGCAGGCTCCTGCTATATATTAAACACATGATACAGATGTTGTACACGGGCAGGCTTCCTGCTATATATTAAACAAATGATACAGATGTTGTACACGGGCAGGCTCCTGCTATATATTAAACACATGATACAGATGTTGTACACGGGCAGGCTCCTGCTATATATTAAACACATGATACAGATGTTGTACACGGGCAGGCTCCTGCTATATATTAAACACATGATACAGATGTTGTACACGGGCAGGCTCCTGCTATATATTAAACACATGATACAGATGTACACGGGGCAGGCTCCTGCTATATATTAAACACATGATACAGATGTTGTACATGGGCAGGCTCCTGCTATATATTAAACCACATGATACAGATGTTGTACACGGGCAGGCTCCTGCTATATATTAAACACATGATACAGATGTTGTACACGGGCAGGCTCCTGCTATATATTAAACACATGATACAGATGTAGTACACGGGCAGGCTCCTGCTATATATTAAACACATGATACAGATGTTGTACACGGGCAGGCTCCTGCTATATATTAAACACATGATACAGATGTTGTACACGGGCAGGCTCCTGCTATATATTAAACACATGATACAGATGTTGTACACGGGCAGGCTCCTGCTATATATTAAACAAATGATACAGATGTTGTACACGGGCAGGCTCCTGCTATATATTAAACACATGATACAGATGTTGTACACGGGCAGGCTCCTGCTATATATTAAACACATGATACAGATGTTGTACACGGGCAGGCTCCTGCTATATATTAAACACATGATACAGATGTTGTACACGGGCAGGCTCCTGCTATATATTAAACACATGATACAGATGTTGTACACGGGCAGGCTCCTGCTATATATTAAACACATGATACAGATGTTGTACACGGGCAGGCTCCTGCTATATATTAAACACATGATACAGATGTTGTACACGGGCAGGCTCCTGCTATATATTAAACACATGATACAGATGTTGTACACGGGCAGGCTCCTGCTATATATTAAACACATGATACAGATGTTGTACACGGGCAGGCTCCTGCTATATATTAAACACATGATACAGATGTTGTACACGGGCAGGCTTCCTGCTATATATTAAACACATGATACAGATGTTGTACACGGGCAGGCTCCTGCTATATATTAAACACATGATACAGATGTTGTACACGGGCAGGCTCCTGCTATATATTAAACACATGATACAGATGTTGTACACGGGCAGGCTCCTGCTATATATTAAACACATGATACAGATGTTGTACACGGGCAGGCTCCTGCTATATATTAAACACATGATACAGATGTTGTACACGGGCAGGCTCCTGCTATATATTAAACACATGATACAGATGTTGTACACGGGCAGGCTCCTGCTATATATTAAACACATGATACAGATGTTGTACACGGGCAGGCTCCTGCTATATATTAAACACATGATACAGATGTTGTACACGGGCAGGCTCCTGCTATATATTAAACACATGATACAGATGTTGTACACGGGCAGGCTCCTGCTATATATTAAACACATGATACAGATGTTGTACACGGGCAGGCTCCTGCTATATATTAAACACATGATACAGATGTTGTACACGGGCAGGCTCCTGCTATATATTAAACACATGATACAGATGTTGTACACGGGCAGGCTCCTGCTATATATTAAACACATGATACAGATGTTGTACACGGGCAGGCTCCTGCTATATATTAAACACATGATACAGATGTTGTACACGGGCAGGCTCCTGCTATATATTAAACACATGATACAGATGTTGTACACGGGCAGGCTCCTGCTATATATTAAACACATGATACAGATGTTGTACACGGGCAGGCTCCTGCTATATATTAAACACATGATACAGATGTTGTACACGGGCAGGCTCCTGCTATATATTAAACACATGATACAGATGTTGTACACGGGCAGGCTCCTGCTATATATTAAACACATGATACAGATGTTGTACACGGGCAGGCTCCTGCTATATATTAAACACATGATACAGATGTTGTACAACGGGCAGGCTCCTGCTATATATTAAACACATGATACAGATGTTGTACACGGGCAGGCTCCTGCTATATATTAAACACATGATACAGATGTTGTACACGGGCAGGCTCCTGCTATATATTAAACACATGATACAGATGTTGTACACGGGCAGGCTCCTGCTATATATTAAACACATGATACAGATGTTGTACACGGGCAGGCTCCTGCTATATATTAAACACATGATACAGATGTTGTACACGGGCAGGCTCCTGCTATATATTAAACACATGATACAGATGTTGTACACGGGCAGGCTCCTGCTATATATTAAACACATGATACAGATGTTGTACACGGGCAGGCTCCTGCTATATATTAAACACATGATACAGATGTTGTACACGGGCAGGCTTCTGCTATATATTAAACACATGATACAGATGTTGTACACGGGCAGGCTCCTGCTATATATTAAACACATGATACAGATGTTGTACACGGGCAGGCTCCTGCTATATATTAAACACATGATACAGATGTTGTACACGGGCAGGCTCCTGCTATATATTAAACACATGATACAGATGTTGTACACGGGCAGGCTCCTGCTATATATTAAACACATGATACAGATGTTGTACACGGGCAGGCTCCTGCTATATATTAAACACATGATACAGATGTTGTACACGGGCAGGCTCCTGCTATATATTAAACACATGATACAGATGTTGTACACGGGCAGGCTCCTGCTATATATTAAACACATGATACAGATGTTGTACACGGGCAGGCTCCTGCTATATATTAAACACATGATACAGATGTTGTACACGGGCAGGCTCCTGCTATATATTAAACAAATGATACAGATGTTGTACACGGGCAGGCTCCTGCTATATATTAAACACATGATACAGATGTACACGGGCAGGCTCCTGCTATATATTAAACACATGATACAGATGTTGTACACGGGCAGGCTCCTGCTATATATTAAACACATGATACAGATGTACACGGGCAGGCTCCTGCTATATATTAAACACATGATACAGATGTTGTACACGGGCAGGCTCCTGCTATATATTAAACACATGATACAGATGTTGTACACGGGCAGGCTCCTGCTATATATTAAACACATGATACAGATGTTGTACACGGGCAGGCTCCTGCTATATATTAAACACATGATACAGATGTACACGGGCAGGCTCCTGCTATATATTAAACACATGATACAGATGTTGTACACGGGCAGGCTCCTGCTATATATTAAACACATGATACAGATGTTGTACACGGGCAGGCTTCCTGCTATATATTAAACACATGATACAGATGTTGTACACGGGCAGGCTCCTGCTATATATTAAACACATGATACAGATGTTGTACACGGGCAGGCTCCTGCTATATATTAAACACATGATACAGATGTTGTACACGGGCAGGCTCCTGCTATATATTAAACACATGATACAGATGTTGTACACGGGCAGGCTCCTGCTATATATTAAACACATGATACAGATGTTGTACACGGGCAGGCTCCTGCTATATATTAAACACATGATACAGATGTTGTACACGGGCAGGCTCCTGCTATATATTAAACACATGATACAGATGTTGTACACGGGCAGGCTCCTGCTATATATTAAACACATGATACAGATGTTGTACACGGGCAGGCTCCTGCTATATATTAAACACATGATACAGATGTTGTACACGGGCAGGCTCCTGCTATATATTAAACACATGATACAGATGTTGTACACGGGCAGGCTTCCTGCTATATATTAAACACATGATACAGATGTTGTACACGGGCAGGCTCCTGCTATATATTAAACACATGATACAGATGTTGTACACGGGCAGGCTCCTGCTATATATTAAACACATGATACAGATGTTGTACACGGGCAGGCTTCTGCTATATATTAAACACATGATACAGATGTTGTACACGGGCAGGCTTCCTGCTATATATTAAACACATGATACAGATGTTGTACACGGGCAGGCTCCTGCTATATATTAAACACATGATACAGATGTTGTACACGGGCAGGCTCCTGCTATATATTAAACACATGATACAGATGTTGTACACGGGCAGGCTCCTGCTATATATTAAACACATGATACAGATGTTGTACACGGGCAGGCTCCTGCTATATATTAAACACATGATACAGATTGTACACGGGCAGGCTCCTGCTATATATTAAACACATGATACAGATGTTGTACACGGGCAGGCTCCTGCTATATATTAAACACATGATACAGATGTTGTACACGGGCAGGCTCCTGCTATATATTAAACACATGATACAGATGTTGTACACGGGCCAGGCTCCTGCTATATATTAAACACATGATACAGATGTTGTACACGGGCAGGCTCCCTGCTATATATTACAACACATGATAACAGATGTTGTACACGGGCAGGCTCCTGCTATATATTAAACACATGATACAGATGTTGTACACGGGCAGGCTCCTGCTATATATTAAACACATGATACAGATGTTGTACACGGGCAGGCTCCTGCTATATATTAAACACATGATACAGATGTTGTACACGGGCAGGCTCCTGCCTATATATTAAACACATGATACAGATGTTGTACACGGGCAGGCTCCTGTATATATTAAAACACATGATACCCGATGTTACACGGGCAGGGCTTCCTGCTATATATAAACACATGATACAGATGTTGTACACGGGCAGGCTCCTGCTATATATTAAACACATGATACAGATGTTGTACACGGGCAGGCTCCTGCTATATATTAAACACATGATACAAGATGTTGTACATGGGCAGGCTCCTGCTATATATTAAACACATGATACAGATGTTGTACACGGGCAGGCTCCTGCTATATATTAAACACATGATACAGATGTTGTACACGGGCAGGCTTCCTGCTATATATTAAACACATGATACAGATGTTGTACACGGGCAGGCTCCTGCTATATATTAAACACATGATACAGATGTTGTACACGGGCAGGCTCCTGCTATATATTAAACACATGATACAGATGTTGTACACGGGCAGGCTCCTGCTATATATTAAACACATGATACAGATGTTGTACACGGGCAGGCTCCTGCTATATATTAAACACATGATACAGATGTTGTACACGGGCAGGCTCCTGCTATATATTAAACACATGATACAGATGTTGTACACGGGCAGGCTCCTGCTATATATTAAACACATGATACAGATGTTGTACACGGGCAGGCTCCTGCTATATATTAAACACATGATACAGATGTTGTACACGGGCAGGCTCCTGCTATATATTAAACACATGATACAGATGTTGTACACGGGCAGGCTCCTGCTATATATTAAACACATGATACAGATGTTGTACACGGGCAGGCTTCCTGCTATATATTAAACACATGATACAGATGTTGTACACGGGCAGGCTCCTGCTATATATTAAACACATGATACAGATGTTGTACACGGGCAGGCTCCTGCTATATATTAAACACATGATACAGATGTTGTACACGGGCAGGCTCCTGCTATATATTAAACACATGATACAGATGTTGTACACGGGCAGGCTCCTGCTATATATTAAACACATGATACAGATGTTGTACACGGGCAGGCTCCTGCTATATTAAAACATGATACAGATGTTGTACACGGGCAGGCTCCTGCTATATATTAAACACATGATACAGATGTTGTACACGGGCAGGCTCCTGCTATATATTAAACACATGATACAGATGTTGTACACGGGCAGGCTCCTGCTATATATTAAACACATGATACAGATGTTGTACACGGGCAGGCTCCTGCTATATATTAAACACATGATACAGATGTTGTACACGGGCAGGCTTCTGCTATATATTAAACACATGATACAGATGTTGTACACGGGCAGGCTCCTGCTATATATTAAACACATGATACAGATGTTGTACACGGGCAGGCTCCTGCTATATATTAAACACATGATACAGATGTTGTACACGGGCAGGCTCCTGCTATATATTAAACACATGATACAGATGTTGTACACGGGCAGGCTCCTGCTATATATTAAACACATGATACAGATGTTGTACACGGGCAGGCTCCTGCTATATATTAAAACACATGATACAGATGTTGTACACGGGCAGGCTCCTGCTATATATTAAACACATGATACAGATGTTGTACACGGGCAGGCTCCTGCTATATATTAAACAAATGATACAGATGTTGTACACGGGCAGGCTACTGCTATATATTAAACACATGATACAGATGTTACACGGGCATGCTCCTGCTATATATTAAACACATGATACAGATTGTACACGGGGCAGGCTCCTGCTATATATTAAACACATGATACAGATGTTGTACACGGGCAGGCTCCTGCTATATATTAAACACATGATACAGATGTGTACACGGGCAGGGCTCCTGCTATATATTAAACACATGATACAGATGTTGTACACGGGCAGGCTCCTGCCTATATATTAAACACATGATACAGATGTTGTACACGGGCAGGCTCCTGCTATATATTAAACACATGATACAGATGTTGTACACGGGCAGGCTCCTGCTATATATTAAACACATGATACAGATGTTGTACACGGGCAGGCTCCTGCTATATATTAAACACATGATACAGATGTTGTACACGGGCAGGCTCCTGCTATATATTAAACACATGATACAGATGTTGTACACGGGCAGGCTCCTGCTATATATTAAACACATGATACAGATGTTGTACACGGGCAGGCTCCTGCTATATATTAAACACATGATACAGATGTTGTACACGGGCAGGCTCCTGCTATATATTAAACACATGATACAGATGTTGTACACGGGCAGGCTCCTGCTATATATTAAACACATGATACAGATGTTGTACACGGGCAGGCTCCTGCTATATATTAAACACATGATACAGATGTTGTACACGGGCAGGCTCCTGCTATATATTAAACACATGATACAGATGTTGTACACGGGCAGGCTCCTGCTATATATTAAACACATGATACAGATGTTGTACACGGGCAGGCTCCTGCTATATATTAAACACATGATACAGATGTTGTACACGGGCAGGCTCCTGCTATATATTAAACACATGATACAGATGTTGTACACGGGCAGGCTCCTGCTATATATTAAACACATGATACAGATGTTGTACACGGGCAGGCTCCTGCTATATATTAAACACATGATACAGATGTTACACGGGCAGGCTCCTGCTATATATTAAACACATGATACAGATGTTGTACACGGGCAGGCTCCTGCTATATATTAAACACATGATACAGATGTTGTACACGGGCAGGCTCCTGCTATATATTAAACACATGATACAGATGTTGTACACGGGCAGGCTCCTGCTATATATTAAACACATGATACAGATGTTGTACACGGGCAGGCTCCTGCTATATATTAAACACATGATACAGATGTTGTACACGGGCAGGCTCCTGCTATATATTAAACACATGATACAGATGTTGTACACGGGCAGGCTCCTGCTATATATTAAACACATGATACAGATGTTGTACACGGGCAGGCTCCTGCTATATATTAAACACATGATACAGAGGTACACGGGCAGGCTCCTGCTATATATTAAACACATGATACAGATGTTGTACATGGGCAGGCTCCTGCTATATATTAAACACATGATACAGATGTACACGGGCAGGCTCCTGCTATATATTAAACACATGATACAGATGTACACGGGCAGGCTCCTGCTATATATTAAACACATGATACAGATGTACACGGGCAGGCTCCTGCTATATATTAAACACATGATACAGATGTTGTACACGGGCAGGCTTCTGCTATATATTAAACACATGATACAGATGTTGTACACGGGCAGGCTCCTGCTATATATTAAACACATGATACAGATGTTGTACACGGGCAGGCTCCTGCTATATATTAAACACATGATACAGATGTTGTACACGGGCAGGCTCCTGCTATATATTAAACAAATGATACAGATGTTGTACACGGGCAGGCTCCTGCTATATATTAAACACATGATACAGATGTTGTACACGGGCAGGCTCCTGCTATATATTAAACACATGATACAGATGTTGTACATGGGCAGGCTCCTGCTATATATTAAACACATGATACAGATGTTGTACATGGGCAGGCTCCTGCTATATATTAAACACATGATACAGATGTTGTACACGGGCAGGCTCCTGCTATATATTAAACACATGATACAGATGTTGTACACGGGCAGGCTCCTGCTATATATTAAACACATGATACAGATGTTGTACACGGGCAGGCTCCTGCTATATATTAAACACATGATACAGATGTTGTACACGGGCAGGCTCCTGCTATATATTAAACACATGATACAGATGTTGTACACGGGCAGGCTTCTGCTATATATTAAACACATGATACAGATGTTGTACACGGGCAGGCTCCTGCTATATATTAAACACATGATACAGATGTTGTACACGGGCAGGCTCCTGCTATATATTAAACACATGATACAGATGTTGTACACGGGCAGGCTCCTGCTATATATTAAACACATGATACAGATGTTGTACACGGGCAGGCTTCTGCTATATATTAAACACATGATACAGATGTTGTACACGGGCAGGCTCCTGCTATATATTAAACACATGATACAGATGTTGTACACGGGCAGGCTCCTGCTATATATTAAACACATGATACAGATGTTGTACACGGGCAGGCTCCTGCTATATATTAAACACATGATACAGATGTTGTACACGGGCAGGCTCCTGCTATATATTAAACAAATGATACAGATGTTGTACACGGGCAGGCTCCTGCTATATATTAAACACATGATACAGATGTTGTACACGGGCAGGCTCCTGCTATATATTAAACACATGATACAGATGTTGTACACGGGCAGGCTCCTGCTATATATTAAACACATGATACAGATGTTGTACACGGGCAGGCTCCTGCTATATATTAAACACATGATACAGATGTTGTACACGGGCAGGCTCCTGCTATATATTAAACACATGATACAGATGTTGTACACGGGCAGGCTCCTGCTATATATTAAACACATGATACAGATGTTGTACACGGGCAGGCTCCTGCTATATATTAAACACATGATACAGATGTTGTACACGGGCAGGCTCCTGCTATATATTAAACACATGATACAGATGTTGTACACGGGCAGGCTTCCTGCCTAGATATTAAACACATGATACAGATTGTTGTACACGGTCAGGCTTCTGTCTATATTTTAAACACATGATCACAGATGTTGTACACAGGGCAGGCATGTCTGCTATATAGTAAACACATGATACAGATGTTGTACACGGGCAGGCGCCCTGCTATATTATTAACAAATGAGATACCAGATGTTTGTACACGGTGCCAGGCTCCTGGCTATATATTAAAACACATGATACAGATGTTGTACACGGAGCAGGCTTCTGCATATATTAAACACATGATACAGATGTTGTACACTCGCAGGCTCCTGCTATATATTAAACACATGATACAGATGTTGTACACGGGCAGGCTCTGCTATATATTAAACACATGATACAGATGTTGTACACGGGCAGGCTCCTGCTATATAAAATTGAACACATAAAATTGATACAGATGTTTACACGGGCAGGCTCCTGCTATATATTAAACACATGATACAGATGTTGTACACGGGCAGGCTCCTGCTATATATTAAACACATGATACAGATGTTGTACACGGGCAGGCTCCTGCTATATATTAAACACATGATACAGATGTTGTACACGGGCAGGCTCCTGCTATATATTAAACACATGATACAGATGTTGTACACGGGCAGGCTCCTGCTATATATTAAACACATGATACAGATGTTGTACACGGGCAGGCTCCTGCTATATATTAAACACATGATACAGATGTTGTACAAGGGCAGGCTCCTGCTATATATTAAACACATGATACAGATGTTGTACACGGGCAGGCTCCTGCTATATATTAAACACATGATACAGATGTTGTACACGGGCAGGCTCCTGCTATATATTAAACACATGATACAGATGTTGTACACGGGCAGGCTCCTGCTATATATTAAACACATGATACAGATGTTGTACACGGGCAGGCTCCTGCTATATATTAAACACATGATACAGATTTTGTACACGGGCAGGCTCCTGCTATATATTAAACACATGATACAGATGTTGTACACGGGCAGGCTCTGCTATATATTAAACACATGATACAGATGTTGTACAAACGGGCAGGCATCTGCCTATATATAAACACATGATACAGATGTTGTACACGGGCAGGCTCCTGCTATATATTAAACACATGATACAGATGTTGTACACGGGCAGCTCCTGCTATATATTAAACACATGATACAGATGTTGTACACGGGCAGGCTTCTGCTATAATATTAAACACATGATACAGATGTTGTAACACGGGCATGCTCCTGCTATATTTAAACACATGATACAGATGTTGTACACGGGCAGGCTCCTGCTATATATTAAACACATGATACAGAATGTTGTACACGGGCAGGCTCCTGCTATATATTAAACACATGATACGAGATTTTTGTAACACGGGGCAGGCTCCTGCAATATATTAAACACATGATACAGATGTTGTACACGGCAGGCTTCCTGCTATATATTAAACACATGATACAGATGTTGTACACGGGCAGGCTCCTGCTATATATTAAACACATGATACAGATTGTACACGGCAGGCTCCTGCTATATATTAAACACATGATTACAGATGTTGTACACGGGCAGCTCCTGCTATAATATTAACACACCCCAAAAAAATGATACAGATGTGTACACGGGCAGGCTCCGCTATATATTAAACACATGATACAGATTTGTACACGGCAGGCTCCTGCTATATATTAAACACATGATACAGATGTTGTACACGGGCAGGGCTCCTGCTATATATTAAACACATGATACAGATGTTGTACACAGGGCAGGCTCCTGCTATATATTAAACACATGATACAGATGTTGTACACGGGCAGGCTCCTGCTATATATTAAACACATGATACAGATGTTGTACACGGGCAGGCTCCTGCTATATATTAAACACATGATACAGATGTTGTACACGGGCAGGCTCCTGCTATATATTAAACACATGATACAGATGTAGTACAAGGGCAGGCTCCTGCTATATAATAAAAAAATGATACAGATGTTGTACACGGGCAGGCTACTGCTATATATTAAACACATGATACAGATGTGTACACTGGGCAGGCTTCTGTATATATATTAAACACATGATACAGATGTTGTACACGGGCAGGCTCCTGCTATATATTAAACACATGATACAGATGTTGTACACGGGCAGGCTTCTGCTATATATTAAACACATGATACAGATGTTGTACACGGGCAGGCTCCTGCTATATATTAAACACATGATACAGATGTTGTACACGGGCAGGCTCCTGCTATATATTAAACACATGGCTATATATTAAACACATGATACAGATGTTGTACACGGGCAGGGCTCCTGCTATATATTAAACACATGATACAGATGTTGTACACGGGCAGGCTCCTGCTATATATTAAACACATGATACAGATGTTGTACACGGGCAGGCTCCTGCTATATATTAAACACATGATACAGATGTTGTACACGGGCAGGCTCCTGCTATATATTAAACACATGATACAGATGTTGTACACGGGCAGGCTCCTGCTATATATTAAACACATGATACAGATGTTGTACACTGGCAGGCTCCTGCTATATATTAAACACATGATACAGATTTGTACACGGGCAGGCTCCTGCTATATATTAAACACATGATACAGATGTTGTACACGGGCAGGCTCCTGCTATATATTAAACACATGATACAGATGTTGTACACGGGCAGGCTTCTGCTATATATTAAACACATGATACAGATGTTGTACAAGGGCAGGCTCCTGCTATATATTAAACACATGATACAGATGTTGTACACGTGCAGGCTTCCTGCTATATATTAAACACATGATACAGATGTTGTACACGGGCAGGCTCCTGCTATATATTAAAACACATGATACAGATGTTGTACACGGGCAGGCTCCTGCTATATATTAAACACATGATACAGATGTTGTACACGGGCAGGCTCCTGCTAGATATTAAACACATGATACAGATGTTGTACCGGGCAGGCTTCTGCTATATATTAAACACATGATACAGATGTTGTACACGGCAGGCTCCTGCTATATATTAAACACATGATACAGATGTTGTACACGGGCCAGGCCCTCTCGCTACATATTAACACATGACTACAGATGATGTACACGGGCAGGCTCTGCTATATATTAAAACACATGATACAGATGTTGTACACGGGCAGGCTCTGCTATAAATACATGAACAGCATGTAATGGGCAGATGTATAACATGAACTGATGTTGTACACGGCAGGCTTCTGCTATATATTAAACACATGATACAGATGTTGTACACGGCAGGCTTCTGCTATATATAAACACATGATACAGATGTTGTACACGGGCAGGCTCCTGCTATATATTAAAACACATGATACAGATGTTGTACACGGGCAGGCTCCTGCTATATATTAAACACATGATACAGATGTTGTACACGGGCAGGCTTCTGCTATATATTAAACACATGATACAGATGTTGTACACTGGGCAGGCTTCTGCTATATATTAAACACATGATACAGATGTTGTACACCGGGCAGGCTTCTGCTATATATTAAACACATGATACAGATGTTGTACACGGGCAGGCTCCTGCTATATATTAAACACATGATACAGATGTTGTACATGGGCAGGCTCCTGCTATATATTAAACACATGATACAGATGTTGTACACGGGCAGGCTCCTGCTATATATTAAACACATGATACAGATGTTGTACACGGGCAGGCTCCTGCTATATATTAAACACATGATACAGATGTTGTACAGGGGCAGGCTTCTGCTATATATTAAACACATGATACAGATGTTGTACACGGGCAGGCTCTGCTATATATTAAACACATGATACAGATGTTGTACACGGGCAGGCTTCCTGCTATATATTAAACACATGATACAGATGTTGTACACGGGCAGGCTCCTGCTATATATTAAACACATGATACAGATGTTGTACACGGGCAGGCTTCTGCTATATATTAAACACATGATACAGATTTGTACACGGGCAGGCTCCTTGCTATATATTAAACACAATGATACAGATGTTGTACTAGGGCAGGCTCTGCTATATATTAAACACATGATACAGATGTTGTACACGGGCAGGCTCCTGCTATATATTAAACACATGATACAGATGTTGTACACGGGCAGGCTTCTGCTATATATTAAACAAATGATACAGATGTTGTACATGGGCAGGCTCCTGCTATATATTAAACTCATGATACAGATGTTGTACACGGGCAGGCTCCTGCTATATATTAAACACATGATACAGATGTTGTACACGGGCAGGCTTCTGCTATATATTAAACACATGATACAGATGTTGTACACGGGCAGGCTCCTGCTATATATTAAACACATGATACAGATGTTGTACACGGGCAGGCTCCTGCTATATATTAAACACATGATACAGATGTTGTACATGGGCAGGCTCCTGCTATATATTAAACACATGATACAGATGTTGTACACGGGCAGACTCCTGCTATATATTAAACACATGATACAGATGTTGTACACGGGCAGGCTCCTGCTATATATTAAACACATGATACAGATGTTGTACACGGGCAGGCTTCTGCTATATATTAAACACATGATCCAGATGTTGTACACGGGCAGGCTCCTGCTATATATTAAACACATGATACAGATGTACATGGGCAGGCTTCTGCTATATATTAAACACATGATACAGATGTTGTACACGGGCAGGCTTCTGCTATATATTAAACACATGATACAGATGTTGTACACGGGCAGGCTTCTGCTATATATTAAACACATGATACAGATGTTGTACACGGGCAGGCTTCTGCTATATATTAAACAAATGATACAGATGTTGTACATGGGCAGGCTCCTGCTATATATTAAACACATGATACAGATGTTGTACACGGGCAGGCTTCTGCTATATATTAAACACATGATCCAGATGTTGTACACGGGCAGGCTCCTGCTATATATTAAACACATGATACAGATGTACATGGGCAGGCTTCTGCTATATATTAAACACATGATACAGATGTTGTACACGGGCAGGCTTCTGCTATATATTAAACACATGATACAGATGTTGTACACGGGCAGGCTTCTGCTATATATTAAACACATGATACAGATGTTGTACACGGGCAGGCTCCTGCTATATATTAAACACATGATACAGATGTTGTACACGGGCAGGCTTCTGCTATATATTAAACACATGATACAGATGTTGTACACGGGCAGGCTCCTGCTATATATTAAACACATGATACAGATGTTGTACACGGGCAGGCTCCTGCTATATATTAAACACATGATACAGATGTTGTACACGGGCAGGCTCCTGCTATATATTAAACACATGATACAGATGTTGTACACGGGCAGGCTTCTGCTATATATTAAACAAATGATACAGATGTTGTACATGGGCAGGCTCCTGCTATATATTAAACACATGATACAGATGTTGTACACGGGCAGGCTCCTGCTATATATTAAACACATGATACAGATGTTGTACACGGGCAGGCTCCTGCTATATATTAAACACATGATACAGATGTTGTACACGGGCAGGCTCCTGCTATATATTAAACACATGATACAGATGTTGTACACGGGCAGGCTCCTGCTATATATTAAACACATGATACAGATGTTGTACACGGGCAGGCTCCTGCTATATATTAAACACATGATACAGATGTTGTACATGGGCAGGCTCCTGCTATATATTAAACACATGATACAGATGTTGTACACGGGCAGGCTCCTGCTATATATTAAACACATGATACAGATGTTGTACACGGGCAGGCTTCTGCTATATATTAAACAAATGATACAGATGTTGTACACGGGCAGGCTCCTGCTATATATTAAACACATGATACAGATGTTGTACACGGGCAGGCTCCTGCTATATATTAAATACATGATACAGATGTTGTACACGGGCAGGCTTCTGCTATATATTAAACACATGATACAGATGTTGTACACGGGCAGGCTCCTGCTATATATTAAACACATGATACAGATGTACACGGGCAGGCTCCTGCTATATATTAAACACATGATACAGATGTACACGGGCAGGCTCCTGCTATATATTAAACACATGATACAGATGTTGTACACGGGCAGGCTCCTGCTATATATTAAACACATGATACAGATGTTGTACACGGGCAGGCTCCTGCTATATATTAAACACATGATACAGATGTTGTACACGGGCAGGCTCCTGCTATATATTAAACACATGATACAGATGTTGTACACGGGCAGGCTCCTGCTATATATTAAACACATGATACAGATGTTGTACACGGGCAGGCTCCTGCTATATATTAAACACATGATACAGATGTTGTACACGGGCAGGCTCCTGCTATATATTAAACACATGATACAGATGTTGTACACGGGCAGGCTCCTGCTATATATTAAACACATGATACAGATGTTGTACACGGGCAGTTGCCAATACTAAATAAAAAGGAAACAAATGTATTGCTCACCAAAAAATGATTGATTAATTATTCCTCTTAAAGGGACACTAAACCCAATTTTTTTCTTGCATGATTCAGATAGAGCAGCAATTTTAAGTAACTTTCGAATTTACTCCCGTTATCATTTTTTCTTTGTTCTCTTGCTATCTTTATTTGAAAAAGCAGGAATCTAAGCTAAGGAGCCAGCCTATTTTTGGTTCAGAACCCTGGGTAGCACTTGCTGATTGGTGGACTACATTTAGCTACCAATCAGCAAGCGCTACCCAGGTGCTGAACTAAAAATGGTCCGGCTACTAAACTTATATTCTTGCTTTGATAATATTAATAATAGACGTAAATTAGAAAGTTGCTTAAAATTGCTGCTGTATTTGAATTGTGCAAAAGAAAATAATTGGGTTTTAGGTCCCTTTAAGGCAGTGCAAACACATTCCGTGCACCCCAAAGTCTAGAAACACAGCACTCAGCCAAAAATACAAAAAGTAGAGGAGAGACATTACATTTGCTCAAGGCATACATTTATTATTATACCTCATAAAGAATCACAAAAAAATTTAGAAAAAACAAAAAACAGGGGGTCCCCACTAGAAATGTATCCGACTACTAAAAAATAATAACGTGCACCACATTCTATACATGTAAGAAAGAACCATAATTGTCACGCTTATAGGGGTGATTAATCCTAGCGTTTGTGAAACACTAGGATTTACCAGTATAAAATACTTCATGCTGAAAGTTCCTTTATTTGTTTGCAGCATTTACCTCGCTGAGTGCCTCAGGCTGCCCACGACAGAACGCTATTTTGCTGTGAGGCGATCTTAGCCAATAGCGTGCTAGCTATCTGGCTTGGCGCCAGCTGGCCCGCACGGCTATTGGCTTAGAGGTGGAAATGTCACCTCACAGCAAAATAGCGTTCTGTCATGGGCTGACTGAGGCACAAATAAAGGAACTTTCCGCATACTTCATTACTGAAAGTCCCCTTTATTTGTTTCACTGGTAAATCCTCGTGTTTTACAGACGCTTGGGTTTACCATCACTTTAAATGGCACAGTCATTCATATAACAATAGACTAGTGGATGGCAGAACAAATAGCCGTATACTTCCTTAATGATTATATCCAAAACCCAACACTGTTCCACGGGCATAAGGCTGCAGAAGTGAGGCAAAAGACAGACCCAGAGGCAATACCTGAAGATAACGGGAGACTGCCATCTGGGCGTCTCCACCAGTCTCAACCGGATGTTCCTTGAATAGGACCACCACTTGTTACGGCATCCATCAGGATGACAAACCTCAAATAATGAATGCGGCCCTGGCTGGGTAAGGTGGGGGTTCCCATAGAATAGGGCTGCACACTTACGCGTTTCACTTCTTAGGAATTGCAGCATGGAGCTTCTTCTGGCAGGACTATTTTGGTTCTTTATTACATGTATGCAACGTAGTGCAATTTATTATTTTCTAGTGGAGGGGCCCCTATTTTTTTTTTTTTTTTTAATTCTTTATGAGGTATATTAATAAATGTATGCCTTGAGCAAATGTAATGTCTCTCCTCTCATTTTTGTATTTTGGGCTGAGTGCTGTTTTTCTAGACTTTGGAGTGTACAGAATGTACTTGCACTCTCTTTTCTTTTTACTCATACTATTTCTAAGCCAATAAGAAATGTTCGACACACCAGGTGCATCTTGTAATTGGCCACACGTTAAAATACCCAAAATTTTGCTAAGAATTCCAGCATTTTATTACACATTGTAATATCTATCACCAATACTAATGTTTAAACAGCCAGAACGTGTGTGCGTTCCATACAACGTAAAGGCTAACAGATGTACCTATGTGTTATTTTGCTGTAACTGAAAGTAGCAGCTGTGCATTTAAAGTTGCAGATGATATACCTCTAAGCTCTGTATTGTGTTACAGCCCCGATGTGGGCTTAATATCATGTGTGGGAATCCTATTAGGTAAAAGCTTGTGATCTGCACAGTGTCAACCTCTCAGACCATCCCTTTAATCTCGGCCGTGCTGTGCTGCAGGTGCCTATGCCCCAGGAAGATAATCTCGGCCCTTTTCTTTGTCCTGCCTGTGTCAGTCACTTGTCAATGACTCTGTTGGATACACAGTGATCTGCAGGGATCCTTGTATCTCCCATTCAGTCAGGGATATTAGGCCTTTTTGCACAAGGGACATTACATGTGGTGTCTAAGCATATATGGTTCCTCTGAATAAGAAATCTAATGATTAGGGAGTGGCAGAGAACACAAGAATTACAGCAAATTGGATCACACTCTTTAACAACACAAATAACTTATATTGAACAGTTTTTACATGTCATAACCGTCAGTATGCTTTAGGCCGGACGCAACTTCACAACAAGCATATCTACTGCCTCAGATGTTTATATTGGGTCCAGATTTACTATCAGAATTTGGTAAATGTAAAAAAAATCAATTTTATAATTGCTTATTCAAGGTATTTTACCTAAAATCAGTCAAATAATCTTAACAAAAATGACTGAAATCTAACTTTATAAAAAAATAACCATCAAACAACCCAAATATTCAGGTTTTAAAATAGGCACATAAGAAAATAGGAAAGAAAACACTTTTTAGCCAAAGGTTTTAATATACATTATCTTCGTACTATGTAAAAATGTAGTAAAATAGTTATTTAGTAGATTTGTTTTTTTTATTTTGAACTTTAAAGTGAAAGTAAAGTTAGGTGATCTGCTATACCCAGTTACACAGTTTAGTTAAAAATAATAGGAGTTTAATTCATGTTTTTTTTCAAAGTTCGATCTAAATACCTTTTTTTGCCGCAAATAAAGTTAAATTTTTCCGATTTTCTAGTCAGCCCATTTTTCTATAGCTTATTCACTTCCTGGTCACGTGTATTTTTCGTCCAATTGACTTTCTGGACGATCGGCGGCCATGAAGCTACGTCATCCCACTATTGGATCAATTGCGCATGCGCCAAAAGCTCTTGTACCCAGGATTATGTCGGGCACGCGTTCCCGTTTCGCGCATGCGCATAACTGTTTATCTGTTGTGGCCGCGAAGACTGGGTGATAAGAAAATTGCATGCGCAATGCGTTCCGTGCTCGTGAATGTGAATTTCTCATACGTATAGAGTGGGTGGGACTATACAGAAAGGCAGCAAAATATCGGAAGTGGAGGGTGGGCGGAGTAAGGCTAATGACGGTAAGCTAAATATATATTAAAAAATAAAATCGAATTAGTAATATAAAGAAAAAAATACATAGCGATCTCAATATACTATTGTTATAGAATACATACATGTTTTGTAGAACATAAAAAATTACTTTCACTTTAATAATAAAAATGAGAGACTTTAATTCCAATCTTTGAGTTACTTTAAAAAAAAAAAAAATATATATATATATATATATATATATATATATATAAGGTTTAAAGGGATTTAAAACCCAATTTTTTTATGATGCAGATAGAGTAGCAATTTTAAGCAACTTTCCACTGTGCTCCTATTATCAAATGTTCTTCGTTCTCTTGGTGTCTTTATTTGAAAAAGCAGGAATGTAAGCTTAGGAGCTGGCCCATTTTTTGTTCAGCACCTGAATAGCGCTTGTTGATTGGTGGCTAAATGTATATGTTCGGTTCCTCCAGGACACCAGAATAGGGGACAGATGATGCTGATGACATTTGCATCTCAGGATCTCAGCACTTCAATCTATTGCCTTATGGTTAACGGACCATTCAATCCAGTAGAATTGCATAATAAAAATACAATGCTATAGCACTTTATCTGAATTTTAAATAACCAGGAGATTTTCTATGACAAATTTCAAAATTTACTTCAACTTGCTTGTCCCCTTTATCATGTGACAGCCATTAGCCAATAACCTACCCATATACACTCAATGGCCACTTTATTAGGTACACCTGTTCAATTGCTTGGTAACACAAATTGCTAATAAGCCAATCACGTGGCAGCAGCTCAATGCATTTAGGCATCTAGACTTGGTGAAGACGACCTGCTGAAGTTCAAACCGAGCATCAGAATGGGGAAGAAAGGGGATTTAAGTGACTTTGAACGTGGCATGATTGTTGGTGCTAAACGGGCGGGTCTGAGTATTTAAAAAACTGCTGAGCTACTGCGATTTTCACGCACATCCATCTCTAGGGTTTACAGAGAATGGTCCAGAAAAAGTGAAAATATCCAGTGAGCGGCAGTTGTGAGGACGAAAATGCCTTGTTGATGTCAGAGGAGAATGGGCAGACTGGTTCAAGATGATAGAAAAGCAACAGTAACTCAAATAATTACTCATTACAAACAAGGTATACAGAATACCATCTCCGAACGCACAACACATTGAACATTGATGCAGATGGGCTACAGCAGCAGAAGGCAACACCGGGTTCCACTCCTGTCAGCTAAGAACATGAAACTGAGGCTACAATTTGCACAGACTCCCCAAAATTGGACAATAGAAGATTGGAAAAACATTGCCTGGTCTGATGAGTTTCGATTTCAGCTGCGACATTCAGATGGTAGGGTCAGAATTTGGCTTAACAACATGAAATCATGGATCCGTCCTGCTTTGTATCAATGATTCAGGATGGTGGTGGTGGTGTATTTTCTTGGCACACTTTGGGCCCCTTAGTACCAAATAAGCATAGTTTAAACACCACAGCCTACCTTAGTATTGTTGCTGACCATGTCCATCCCTTTATGACTACAGTGTACCCATCTTCTGATGGCTACTTCCAGCAGGATATTGCACCATGTCACAAAGCTCAAATCATCCCAAACTGGTTTCTTAAAAAGGACAATGATGAGTGTACTCCAATGGCCTCCACAGTCACCAGATCTTAATCCAATAGAGCACCTTTGGGATAAGGTGGAACAGGAGATTTGCATAATGGAAGTGCAGTCGACAAATCTGCAGCAACTGTGTGATGCTCTATTGTCAAAATGGACCAAAATCTCGGAGGAATATTTCCAACACCTTGTTGAATTTATTCCATGAAGAGTTAAGGCAGTTCTGAAGGCAAAAGGAGGTCCAACTAGCAAGGTGTACCTAATAAAGTGGCCTGTGAGTGTATGTATACACTGTGAACTCTTGCACATACTCAGTAGGAGCTGGTGCCTCAGTAAGTGTATATAAAACTGTATCATCAGCCAATCACAGGCTCCTATACCTATACTCTGATCTTTTGCACATGCTCAGTAGAAGCTGGTGCCTCAGAAAGTGTGTATATAACTGTATCATGTGACAGATATCAACTAATAACAGACTCATATACGTATACACTGAGGCTGAGCTCTTGCACATGCCCAGTAGGAGCTGGTGCCTCAGTAGGTATGCATATAACTGTATCATGTGACAGCCATTAGCTAATCACAGCTAAATATATGTATACACTGTGAGCTCATGTGACAGCCATTAGCCAATCACAGATTCATATACGTATACACCGTGACCTCTTGTACATGCTCAGTAGGAGCATATAACTGTATCATGTGACAACCCTAGGTCAATCACAGACTTATATAAATGCATATACACTATAAATTCTTGACAATACTCAGTAGAAGGCAGTCTGATACTCTCAGCGGTCAGCTCGCTGGGACCCCGTACTGATTGGATGCTCAGTGTTTTCACCGTCATGGGCCAAAACAATATCTTATATAGCAGAGAAAACCCACTGCTCGGTCCGGATTGAACCAACTTTAGACGCAGCGTCAGGAGTAAAATCGGGTGAGGCGAGCACACACCCTAGGTTTAGTTCTTTTTATAGACTGTTTGCGGAACCACATGTGAAACAGCATAATTTATGCTTACCTGATAAATTTATTTATTTCTGGATATGGTGAGTCCACGGAATCATCAATTACTAGTGGGAATATCACTCCTGGCCAGCAGGAGGAGGCAAAGAGCACTACAGCAAAGCTGCTATATATGTCACTTCCCTTGCCCATAATCCCCAGTCATTCGGCCCAAAGAAAAAATGGAAAAAGAAGATAACACAAAAGTGAAGAGCTACCTGAGGTTTTAGAAAAAATAACTGTTTTAAATAAAGAGTGGGCAGTGGACTCACCATATCCGGAAATAAATACTTGGGTACTTGTAAAGCGTGGCTAATCACCCGTAAGGGTCTCAAGGCGCTGCTTATTTTATTAACCTCGGAAGGATGAAAGGCTTACTGGACCTCGCCGGGGATCAAACCTGCAACCCTTGGGTTGCTACAGAGCTCAGCCACAGTGCCTTACATGCTGACCTATCTGTCCGGCTTTCTTTCCTAAGATATGGTGAGGAGTCCATGGAATCATCAATTACTAGTGGGAATCAATACCCAAGCTAGAGGACACAGATGATAAGGGAGGGACAAGACAGGTAGACCTAAACAGAAGGTACCACTGCCTGAAGAACCCTTCTCCCAAAACAAGCCTCAGCCGAGGCAAAAGTATCAAATTTATAAAACTTTGAAAAAGTATGCAAAGAGGACCACGTTGCAGCCTTGCAATCTGTTCCACAGAAGCTTCATTTTTTAATGCCCAGGAAGAAGAAACAGCTCTTGTGGAATGAGCCGTAATTCTCTCAGGAGGTTGCTGTCTAGCAGTCTCATAGGCCAAATAAATAATACTCCTTAGCCAAAGAGAAAGTGAAGTAGCCATAGCTTTCTGACCCTTGCGCTTCCCAGAAAAACAAACAAAGCAGAAGACTGACAAAATTCCTTAGTCGCCTGTAGATAAAACTTTAAAGCACGCACAACATCTAGGTTGTGCAACAAACGCTCCTTAGGAAAAGAAGGATTAGGACACAAAGAAGGAACTACAATCTCCTGATTAATATTCTTGTTATAAATAACCTTAGGTAGGAAACCTAATTTAGTATGTAGAACCACCTTATCAGAATGAAAAATAAGATAAGGAGAATCAAACTGCAGAGCCGAGAGTTCAGAAACTCTCCGAACAGAAGAAATAGCAACAAGAAACAAAACCTTCCAAGATAACATCTTAATATCTAAGGAATGCATAGGTTCAAACGGAGCCCACTTTAAAACTCTAAGAACAATGTTAGGACATTAGGGAGGAGTAATGGACTTAAACACAGGCCTGATCCTAACCAAGGCCTGACAAAAGGATTGCACGTCTGGCGCATCCGTCAAACGCTTATGCAATAAAATAGACAATGCAGAAATCTGACCTTTCAGAGTACTAGCTGACAAACCCTTCTCCAGACCTTCCTGGAGAAAAGACAAAATCCTAGGATTCCTGACTCTACTCCAAGAGTAGCCTCTGGATTCACACCAATACAGATATTTTCGCCATATCTTATAGTAAATCTTTCTTGTCACAGGATTAAAGCCTGAATCATGGTGTCAATGACCGATTCTGAAAACCCACGCTTAGACAAAAATCAAGCGTTCAATCTCCAAGCAGTCAGCTTCAGAGAAACAAGATTTGGATTTAGAAAAGGACCCTGAAGTAGCAGGTCTGTCCTCAGAGGGAGTTTCCACGAAGGTAGAGACAGCATTTTCACTAGATCTGCATACCAGATCCTGTGAGGCCACGCCAGCGCTATGAGAATCACTGATGCCCTCTCCTGCTTGATCCGAGCAATGACTCTTGGCAGGAGAGCGAATGGAGGAAATATGTAAACTAGACTGAAATTCCAAGGGACCACCAGAGCATCTATCAAGAAAGCCTGTGGGTCCCTTGACCTCGAGCCGTACCTCAGAAGCTTGGCATTCTGCCGAAAAGCCATGAGATCCAGTTCTGGCTGCCCCAATTGAGGATTAAACTGGAAAATTCTTCTGGATGGAGTTCCCACTCCCCAGGATGAAAGGTCTGCCGGCTCAGAAAATCGCCTCCCAATTGTCCACTCCTGGGATGTGGATCGCAAAAAGACAACAGTTGTGAGACTCCGCCCACTGGATTATTCAGGCCACCTCTGTCATGGCCAAGGAACTCTGAGTTCCCCCCTGGTGGTTTATGTACGATGTTATGTTATCCGACTGTAACCTGATAAACCGGGCTAACTGAGGCCAGGCCAGTAGAGCATTGAAAATTGCTCTCAGTTCTAGAATGTTTATAGGGAGAACTGACTCCTCCTGAGTCCAAAGACCCTGAGTCTTCAATGAGCCCCATATTGCTCCCCAACCTAGAAGGTTGGCATCCGTGGTCTCGATCACCCAGGAAGACCTGGGAAAGCAAGTTCCCTGGGAGAGGTGTTCTCGAGACAACCACCACAGAAGAGAGTCCCTTGTCTCCTGATCCAGAACTATTTGCGGAGACAGATCCGTATAGTCCCTGTTCCATTGCCTTAACATGTATAACTGCAGAGGTCTGAGATGGAACCGAGCAAACGGAATTATGTCCATGGAAGCTACCATCAGACCAATTACCTCTATACATAGAGCCACTGACGGCCGAGGAGAGGACTGAAGGACAAGACAAGAGCCGAAGATCTTTGTTTTTCTCACCTCTGTCAGAAATATCTTCATTAGTAGGGAGTCTATTATGGTCCCTAAGAACACTACTCTTGTGGCTGGAATCAGAGAACTCTTTTCCAGATTCACCTTCCAACCATGGGAGCGAAGAAAAGACAACAAGATCTCCGTATGAGAGTTTGCTTGTTGAAAAGACGGCGCCTGAACCAGAATGTCATCCAGATAAGGCGCTACTGCAATGCCCCGAGACCAGATCACTGCCAAAAGAGCCCCCAGGACCTTTGAGAAAATTCTGGGAACTGTGGCAAGGCCAAATGGTAGAGACACAAACTGAAAATGATTGTCTAAGAAAGCAAACCTTAGAAACTTGAGATGATCCTGGTGAATGGGAACATGAAGGTACGCATCCTTTAAATCTATGGTTGTCATAAACTGACCCTCTTGAGCCAAAGGAAGAAAGGAACGTATAGTCTCAATCTTGAAGGACGGTACTCTGAGGAACTTGTTGAAACACTTTAGGTCTAAAGTAGGTCTGAAAGTCCCCTCTTTCTTGGGAACCACAAACAGATTTGAATAAAATCCCAGACCCTGTTCCTGCGGAGGAACTAGAACTATAACTCCCAGGGCAAAAAGATCCTTGATGCAATTTAAGAACGCCTCTCTCTTTATCTGGTCTACAGATAATCTTGAGAGAAGAAACCTGCCTCTGGGAGGAAACATCTTGAATTCTATCTTGTACCCATGAGATAAAATTTCCACGGCCCACAGGTCTGGGACATCTCGTATTCAAGCCTGAACAAATTGAGAAAGCCTGCCTCCTACTAGATCCGTTCCTGGATCGGGGGCCGACCCTTCATGCTGACTTGGAGTCAGCCGCAGGTTTATTAGACTGTTTCCCCTTATTCCAAGACTAACCAGACTTCCAGGAAGACTTGGATAGTTCCTGCTTGGAAGAGGAAGCGGAGGGTTTACCTCTAAAGTTACGAAAGGAACGAAAATTACTTTTACGCCCTTTCTGATTATTCTTCTTATCATGAGGAAGAAAATATCCCTTTCCTCCTGTGATATCTGAAATAATGTCAGCCAAACCAACCCCAAACAAGGTCTTACCCTTGTAGGGAATAACTAATAACTTAGATTTAGAAGAAACATCAGCAGACCAGGATTTGAACCAAAGGTCTCTGCGAGCTAGAACCGCAAAACCAGATGTTTTTGCTCCTAGTTTAATGACCTGTAAGGAAGCATCCGTAATAAAGGAATTGGCTAACTTAAGAGCCTTAATCTTGTTCTGGATTTCCTCAAGAGGAGTTTCTGTCTGTATAGAATCAGACAAGGCATCAAACCAGTAAGCTGCAGTGCTGGTATCAGTAGCAATACACAACACAGGCTGCCATTGAAGACCTTGGTGAACATACATTTTCTTTAATAATGCCTCCAATTTGTTATCCATTTGATAACAGGAATAAAGGAACAACTATCCTCCATGGGAATAGTGGTCCTCTTAGCCAAAGTGGAAATAGCTCCTTCCACCTTAGGAACCGTTTGCCATGACTTTTTAATAGAGTCAGCTATAGGAAACATTTTCTTAAAAAATAGGAGATGGAGAAAAAGGAAAACCAGGTCTCTCCCACTCCCATGCAATAATCTCAGAAGCACGGTCTGGAACAGGAAATACCTCCACCGCAGAGGGAACATCAAAATACTTGTTCAGCTTACTAGACTTCGTAGGGTTAAAAACTATAGTAGTATCGGAGTCATCCAAGGTAGCCAAAACCTCCTTAAGTAACAAGCGGAGGTGTTCCAGCTTAAATCTGAAGGACACAACTTCAGCATCAGCAGTAGGAATTATACTGCCTGAATTCAAGATTTCACCCTCAGATGCACCCGAAGAATTTTCATCCTCAGGCTTCTGAGATTAAATACTTTGATTAGCCACTTTAGGATCAGAAACCTTAGTTACTGTTTCTTTAAATTTCCTTTTGCGTTTTCCCTGCATCATGGGAAAAGCAGACAGCACCTCAGATACCACTGAGGATACCTGGGCAGCAATATCTTGCAAAGTAACTCCAGACGGAGCATGAGAGGAAACGCAGGGCACTGCATGTGCAGATGAATAGGATTGGGACGCTTGAGGAGAAAGCTGCAGCACATCTGAAACAGGAGGCTCCTGAACAGCATCTGCCTTAGCTAATGATGGCTCAGGGTCAAAAAATCTATTTCTATAAGCTAAAGTTCTTTCAATACACGAAGAACAAAAAGGTACTGGGGGTTCCACCTGGGCATCAAAACATAAACTACAGGTAATGTCCTGCACAGCCTCCTGATCCATAAAACAAAAAGAAGCAAATAAAAAATCTAACTTTTTTTTTATCTTTTAACAAAGGATATAATACCGAATAAAAAAACTTCATAAATAAATGTTCCTTTAAAATTTACCAAATCAAGAAAACATACCCCAGGCAACACTCAGAATTACTGAGGTGCCCTACCTGGTCTGCAACCCACAGCAAACTGAGGAAAAAAACAATCCCTTTACAATCCGGATTTCCAGAGAAGCAAAAACAGCAAGAAGCCTTCTAAACAGCAGAGCCATCTGAAATATGGGCACCTCTTACTGTTACAGGAAGTGAAAAAAGCGCCAAAAAACTCTGACATCAAAGAATCAGAACCTCCCTAAAAGGGGCGGTCCTACAGCTGACAAAAAAAGCCATTTAATTTTTTTTAAACAACTTTCTTGAAAACAGGCTTAAAAACAAACAATAAAACCCCCAATAAAAGTACATAATCCGTTACTAAAATAAGATCCTCACTGAGCCATCAATAAAATAAATAACTCCTCACAATAACAGTGACTGCAAAAACTGCCATAAAAACCTGCACCCTGACAGGAATAATAAAAAACGTCCCCCTGCTGCGTTTCAGCTGAATAAGTGCCAAATTTTTCCCTGCTTACATAGAAAAATAAAACTGGCCCGTACCTTAACATTTATCTTTCCGGTAGCAGGACAGGTCACCTGGTTTGAGAGGATGCCATCCCTCACATGGACCTGGGGAAATACAGAAAGACTGAGTAAACTTACTTAGGCTATCTAAATAGGGCAGCAAAATGTTTTGGGAAAACGCAGTGAGGATTGTACCCAACACGTTCCCAATTGCTTAAAACCACCATTGCCCTACAGAAGAGACTGACATGGGCTAAGGCTAGACCCTTTAGAAAGATCATAGCAAACATACTCTGCTTTTAAAATAAGAAAATCTTGATTGTAGATCAGACACCAAACCTTCACCTCCACCTGCACCGCAGGCAAAGAGAATGACTGGGGATTATGGGAAAGTGACATATATAGCAGCTTTGCTGTAGTGCTCTTTACCTCCTTCTGCTGGCCAGGAGTGATATTCCCACTAGTAATTGATGATTCCGTGGACTCACCATATCTTAGGAAAGAAAATTCCTATGTGTATACATATATATATATATATATATATATATGTGTGTGTGTGTGTGTGTGTGTGTGTATACCTATACCTGCATATCTATTCCATAGATAAATAGGTACAAATATGTATTTCACATGAATAATATCAGATATTTATAAAAATATATATTTAATAATAAAAAGTTAATTATTTTCTATATGAAGAACATAGAAATGTAAAATATGCATAACCTGCATCATGTTTCTCGATTTAGATCTTAACACGGTCGGGTTAGCACACATCAAAGAAAACACTAAGAAAACTTAGTATTCTTAAGGCTCGTTATTTAAATATTACATATAAAATATTAAAAAAAGTAATAAAAATGATTAAAAATGATTAAACATACTGTAAAATATTCTAAATAATCCACAGAATATATATATATTTAAGAGTATCTTTAATAACGTGCCTTAAGATTACTACATTTTCATGTGCGCTAACCCAACCTCGTTAAGCTCTGCATCGCAAAACATGATGCGCAAAACACATCTTTTACGTTATTGTTATTCGCATAGAAATGAAGGTACTTTTTATTATGAAATATATATATATATATATATATATATATATATGATACTGTTCATGTAAAATACATATATATAATTATATATCTATTGGAATAGATATGCAGGTATAGATACAGTGGGGCAAAAAAGTATTTAGTCAGCCACCAATTGTGCAAGTTCTCCCACTTAAGAAGATGAGAGAGGCCTGTAATTTTCATCATAGGTACACCTCAACTATGAGAGACAAAATGTGGAAACAAATCCAGACAATCACGTTGTCTGATTTGGAAAGAATTTATTTGCATATTATGGTGGAAAATAAGTATTTGGTCACCTACAAACAAGCAAGATTTCTATCTCTCACAGACCTGTATCTTCTTCTTTAAGAGGCTCCTCTGTCCTCCACTCATTACCTGTATTAATGGCACCTGTTTGAACTTGTTATCAATATAAAAGACACCTGTCCACAACCTCAAACAGTCACACTCCAAACTCCAGTATGGTGAAGACCAAAGAGCTGTCGAAGGACACCAGAAACAAAATTGTAGACCTGCACCAGGCTGGGAAGACTGAATCTGCAATAGGCAAGCAGCTTGATGTGAAGAAATCAACTGTGGGAGCAATAATTAGAAAATGGAAGACATACAATACCACTGATAATCTCCCTCGATCTGGGGCTCCACGCAAGATCTCACCCCGTGGGGTCAAAATGATCATAAGAACGGTGAGCAAACATCCCAGAACCACACGGGGGGATCTAGTGAATGACCTGCAGAGAGCTGGGACCAACGTAACAAAGGCTACCATCAGTAACACACTACGCCACCAGGGACTCAGATCCTGCAGTGCCAGACGTGTCCCCCTGCTTAAGCCAGTACATGTCCGGGCCTGTCTGAAGTATGCTAGAGAGCATTTGGATGATCCAGAAGTGAATTGGGAGAATGTCATATGGTCAGATTAAACCAAATTAGAACTGTTTTGTAGAAACACAACTCGTCGTGTTTGGAGGAGAGCGAATGCTGAGTTGCAACCAAAGAACACCATACCTACTGTGAAGCGTGGGGGTGGCAACATCATGCTTTGGGGCTGTTTCTCTGCAAAGGGAACAGGACGACTGATCTGTGTACATGAAAAAATGAATGGGGCCATATATCGTGAGATTTTGAGTGCAAACCTCCTTCTATCAGCAAGGGCATTGAAGATGAAACGTGGCTGGGACTTTCAGCATGACAATGATCCCAAACACACCGCCTGGGCAACGAAGGAGTGGCTTCGTAAAAAGCATTTCAAGGTCCTGGAGTGGCCTAGCCAGTTTCCAGATCTCAACCCCATAGAAAACCTTTGGAGGGAGTTGAAAGTCCGTGTTGCCCAGTGACAGCCCCAAAACATCACTGCTCTAGAGGAGATCTGCATGCAGGAATGGACCAACATACCAGCAACAGTGTGTGACAACCTTGTGAAGACTTACAGAAAACGTTTGACCTCTGTCATTTGCAACAAGGGATATACAGGGAGTGCAGAATTATTAGGCAAATGAGTATTTTGACCACATCATCCTCTTTATGCATGTTGTCTTACTCCAAGCTGTATAGGCTTGAAAGCCTACTACCAATTAAGCATATTAGGTGATGTGCATCTCTGTAATGAGAAGGGGTGTGGTCTAATGACATCAACACCCTATATCAGGTGTGCATAATTATTAGGCAACTTCCTTTCCTTTGGCAAAATGGGTCAAAAGAAGGATTTGACAGGCTCAGAAAAGTCAAAAATAGTGAGATATCTTGCAGAGGCAGCACTCTTAAAATTGCAAAGCTTCTGAAGCGTAATCATCGAACAATCAAGCGTTTCATTCAAAATAGTCAACAGGGTCGCAAGAAGCGTGTGGAAAAACCAAGGCGCAAAATAACTGCCCATGAACTGAGAAAAGTCAAGCGTGCAGCTGCCAAGATGCCACTTGCCACCAGTTTGGCCATATTTCAGAGCTGCAACATCACTGGAGTGCCCAAAAGCACAAGGTGTGCAATACTCAGAGACATGGCCAAGGTAAGAAAGGCTGAAAGACGACCACCACTGAACAAGACACACAAGCTGAAATGTCAAGACTGGGCCAAGAAATATCTCAAGACTGATTTTTCTAAGGTTGTATGGACTGATGAAATGAGAGTGAGTCTTGATGGGCCAGATGGATGGGCCCGTGGCTGGATTGGTAAAGGGCAGAGAGCTCCAGTCCGACTCAGACGCCAGCAAGGTGGAGGTGGAGTACTGGTTTGGGCTGGTATCATCAAAGATGAGCTTGTGGGGCCTTTTCGGGTTGAGGATGGAGTCAAGCTCAACTCCCAGTCCTACTGCCAGTTTCTAGAAGACACCTTCTTCAAGCAGTGGTACAGGAAGAAGTCTGCATCCTTCAAGAAAAACATGATTTTCATGCAGGACAATGCTCCATCACACGCGTCCAAGTACTCCACAGCGTGGCTGGCAAGAAAGGGTATAAAAGAAGAAAATCTAATGACATGGCCTCCTTGTTCACCTAATCTGAACCCCATTGAGAACCTGTGGTCCATCATCAAATGTGAGATTTACAAGGAGGGAAAACAGTACACCTCTCTGAACAGTGTCTGGGAGGCTGTGGTTGCTGCTGCACGCAATGTTGATGGTGAACAGATCAAAACACTGACAGAATCCATGGATGGCAGGCTTTTGAGTGTCCTTGCAAAGAAAGGTGGCTATATTGGTCACTGATTTGTTTTTGTTTTGTTTTTGAATGTCAGAAATGTATATTTGTGAATGTTGAGATGTTATATTGGTTTCACTGGTAAAAATAAATAATTGAAATGGGTATATATTTGTTTTTTGTTAAGTTGCCTAATAATTATGCACAGTAATAGTCACCTGCACACACAGATATCCCCCTAAAATAGCTATAACTAAAAACAAACTAAAAACTACTTCCAAAACTATTCAGCTTTGATATTAATGAGTTTTTTGGGTTCATTGAGAACATGGTTGTTGTTCAATAATAAAATTAATCCTCAAAAATACAACTTGCCTAATAATTCTGCACTCCCTGTATAACAAAGTATTGAGATGAACTTTTGATATTGACCAAATACTTATTTTCCATCATAATTTGAAAATAAATTCTTTCCAAATCAGACAATGTGATTGTCTGGATTTGTTTCCACATTTTATCTCTCATAGTTGAGGGATACCTATGATGAAAATTACAGGCCTCTCTCATCTTCTTAAGTGGGAGAACTTGCACAATTGGTGGCTGACTAAATACTTTTTTGCCCCACTGTATATATATATATGTGTATGTATTAAAGAATAAATAGAACATATTATTTTATGTGAAGTACATTGAAATGTGAAATATTAATATTTCATGTTGGGTAAGCGCACTTGGTTAAACTTGTTGGGTCTTAGTTTTTTCTACTTTTCACTCTCCATTGAAGCCTATGGTGGAATAAGTTAATGTAATTGTAATAATGTAACTTCGGCTTTTTGCATGCGTTGGGCTAGCACGTGAACGAAAACTTTTTCAACATGTAATATGCACGGTATCCGACGAGTGCAAAAAGCTGAAGTCATCCAGTTAGGGCGCAATCGGGAACAATAATTAGCTCTCCACTAGTAATCTACCCCAGAAAGAGGTACGTTTATTAATAAATCCAAGTTTGGACCTTTATTAAAATTGTACACTTTATCTGATTCATGACAGCTTAATTTAGACTTACAAGTCTTTTTAAATTGCATTATAAGTGGCATCTGCGTATTTTTACTTATGATTAGCGGCTATCAGTCAAACTAAAACCTTTGCTGTCAGAGCACATTGCTATTATTAATATAAATAAAGGACTGTGCGGCTGATTTAAACTCTTGTTTTTATGTTTTTATGCCTTTTTGTTTTTACATTTGTGTGTGCCAGAACCAGGTGGGCTCAATATATTTTGCTGCCTGGGTCTGAGAATGCAATGATGCCCCCCTCCCTCCAGTAGTAACATTACTGATTAGCATATCAACCTACTAGCCTGGCCGGTGACCTCAGTCACTGAGTACTGCTCCTTGTCAAGTGCTGCCTGGGTCTGAGAATGCAATGATGCCCCCCTCCCTCCAGTAGTAACATTACTGATTAGCATATCAACCTACTAGCCTGGCCGGTGACCTCAGTCACTGAGTACTGCTCCTTGTCAAGTGCTGCCTGGGTCCGTTGGAGCCACTTGATCCCATGGTTGAACCAGCCCTGGCCAGAGCATTGTATGTCATTTCAGCTGCTTGAGAGATTGTAACTATTCTGTGCTGCTTATTGCTGTGCTGATTCCTGACTGTCTTTCCTAAACTTCTTCCTACAACGTACACTGAATTGTGTTGCTTGCATCTAATCTGCTTATTTAACCCCTTAAGGACCAGCGACGTACCCTGTATGTCGCTGGCCTTTTTTTGGGACGTGATTGTTTTATAGCGCGGTCTTGCCACCAGCGTTGAGACTGCTCTATTCCACAAAGCCTGCTGGAGGGAGGGCATTAATAGCGTGTTCTTGCTAGACTTGTGCTATTATGTCCTGAAAAAACCCTTAACGACCAGTGACATATAGGGTACATTGTGGTCATTAAGGGGTTAAAAAGGGCCAGCAGATTGTGAAGCACTGGGTACATCTGTAGCGATATTCAATACCAATGCTAAACAAAAAAAAATACAAGACATTCTTGGTCTACAGGTTTAGCAGGTCACATACAGTTGCAGAAGGAACTTACAGTTTCCTTGCTGGTTAGGGGAAGAATAGCTATCAGGGCAGCGGTGACCAGTCTCTGTATATAGGTGGCTTTTCTGATTGCGCCTGATACAATACACGGCTAGAGACAACCTAAGAGTTTGGAGCTGATAGTTCCAGTGATGTGAGAGGGGGAAGCTATAACTCGAGCCGACAAACATAGGCCATGAATATTAACAGGACTAGATGTCTTTTGTTAGAACCGGTGACCATTTCATTAGCCCAGCAAACTGATCTATGTAATGTTAAACAATTGCCTATAACTTAATTAATAAATGGGCATTAGCATCTGTCTCTTTATGCTGCTACAGATACATACTGGATGTGCCTCCTGATTGGTCAGTTACAGATCTACCCTTATGTGCACTTTACTAGGATACTTTTGGGTTGAAAGTTCTGCATACTGTAAACTGGATGGAATTTCTGGCTTCAGGCCTGACTGTAAGAGACCATCTAAGGAAAAGCTACGGAAGAATTAGTGATCTTAACAATTAATGAAGATAATTAGCAGTTCATAGTCCTCTGGGTCCCTACCCCCTGTGATGAGTTTCCTGAAGCAAGTGTCTATGTTACAAAAGCAATAAACTCATTCAACAGGCTGAATAAACACCTTATGTTGATGGTCTCATGATAAATAAAATTGTGCATTGTTTAGATAATTTCTTATTAGATTATATTATTCATCATTGTAAAACAATAAAGTATTTAATAGGTGAGATCTGAGATAAAACTGTAATGCTGTAAACTCATTAAGTGATCACTTTATAGCACATATAAAAGGTGACAGAAATATCCCAGAGTTTCTTCCTGTATAATATGGACCTCCTGCACATAAACACGGATTACCCTAACCACCAACTGATTTAATAA
The DNA here is from genome assembly GCF_027579735.1 of Bombina bombina. Lineage (NCBI taxonomy): Eukaryota > Metazoa > Chordata > Amphibia > Anura > Bombinatoridae > Bombina > Bombina bombina. The sequence continues at coordinate 129,172,314 of NC_069510.1, forward strand.
ACTCATCATATTAGATATATTTCATTCAATATTTAAAATGTTAATTGTAAAAGCAGCCTGTTAGCAAATTGTTGTAATTTGATACAGATTATCAGTATAACATGTAGTATATAATACAGATTATCAGTATATCATGTAGTATATAATACAGATTATCAGTATATCATGTAGTATATAATACAGATTATCAGTATAACATGTAGTATATAATACAGATTTTCAGTATAACGTAGTATATAATACAGATTATCAGTATAACATGTAGTATATAAAACAGATTAACAGTATAGTATGTAGTACATAATACAGATTATCAGTATAACATGTAGTATTTAATACAGATTATCAGTATAACACGTAGTATATAATACAGATTATCAGTATAGTATGTAGTACATAATACAGATTATCAGTATAACATGTAGTATTTAATACAGATTATCAGTATAACATGTAGTATTTAATACAGATTATCAGTATAACATGTAGTATATAATACAGATTATCAGTATAACATGTAATACATAATACAGATAATCAGTATAACATGTAGTATTTAATACAGATTATCAGTATAACATGTAGTATATAATACAGATTTTCAGTATAACGTAGTATATAATACAGATTATCAGTATAACATGTAGTATATAATACAGATTATCAGTATAACATGTAGTATATAATACCGATTATCAGTATAACATGTAGTATATAATACAGATTATCACTATAACATGTAGTACATAATACAGATTATCAGTATACAAGTAGTATATAATACAGATTATCAGTATATCATGTAGTATATAATACAGATTATCAGTATAACATGTAGTATATAATACAGATTATCACTATAACATGTAGTACATAATACAGATTATCAGTATAACATGTAGTATATAATACAGATTATCAGTATATCATGTAGTACATAATACAGATTATCAGTATAACATGTAGTATATAAAACAGATTATCAGTATAACATGTAGTATATAATACAGATTATCAGTATAACATGTAGTATATAATACAGATTATCAGTATATCATGTAGTACATAATACAGATTATCAGTATAACATGTAGTATATAATACAGATTATCAGTATAACATGTAGTATATAATACAGATTATCAGTATAACATGTAGTATATAATACAGATTATCACTATAACATGTAGTACATAATACAGATTATCAGTATAACATGAAGTATATAATACAGATTATCAGTATAACATGTAGTACATAATACAGTTTATCAGTATAACATGTAGTATATAATACAGATAATCAGTATATCATGTAGTATATAATACATATTATCACTATAACATGTAGTACATAATACAGATTATCAGTATAACATGTAGAATATAATACAGATTATCAGTATAACATGTAGTACATAATACAGATTATCAGTATAACATGTAGTATATAATACAGATTATCAGTATAACATGTAGTATATAATACAGATTATCAGTATAACATGTAGTACATAATACAGATTATCAGTATAACATGTAGAATATAATACAGATTATCAGTATAACATGTAGTACATAATACAGATTATCAGTATAACATGTAGTAAATAATACAGATTATCAGTATAACATGTAGTATATAATACAGATTATCAGTATAACATGTAGTATATAATACAGATTATCAGTATAACATGTAGTATATAATACAGATTATCAGTATATCATGTAGTACATAATACAGATTATAAGTATAACATGTAGTATTTAATACAGATTATCAGTATAACATGTAGTATATAATACAGATTTTCAGTATAACGTAGTATATAATACAGATTATCAGTATAACATGTAGTATATAATACAGATTATCAGTATAACATGTAGTATATAATACAGATTATCACTATAACATGTAGTACATAATACAGATTATCAGTATAACATGTAGTATATAATACAGATTATCAGTATATCATGTAGTATATAATACAGATTATCAGTATAACATGTAGTATATAATACAGATTATCACTATAACATGTAGTACATAATACAGATTATCACTATAACATGTAGTATATAATACAGATTATCAGTATATCATGTAGTACATAATACAGATTATCAGTATAACATGTAGTATATAATACAGATTATCAGTATAACATGTAGTATATAATACAGATTATCAGTATAACATGTAGTATATAATACAGGTTATCAGTATATCATGTAGTACATAATACAGATTATCAGTATAACATGTAGTATATAATACAGATTATCAGTATAACATGTAGTATATAATACAGATTATCAGTATAACATGTAGTATATAATACAGATTATCACTATAACATGTAGTACATAATACAGATTATCAGTATAACATGAAGTATATAATACAGATTATCAGTATAACATGAAGTATATAATACAGGTTATCAGTATAACATGTAGTACATAATACAGATTATCAGTATAACATGTAGTATATAATACAGATAATCAGTATATCATGTAGTATATAATACATATTATCAGTATAACATGTAGTACATAATACAGATTATCAGTATAACATGTAGAATATAATACAGATTATCAGTATAACATGTAGTACATAATACAGATTTTCAGTATAACGTAGTATATAATACAGATTATCAGTATAACATGTAGTATATAAAACAGATTAACAGTATAGTATGTAGTACATAATACAGATTATCAGTATAACATGTAGTATATAATACAGATTATCAGTATAACACGTAGTATATAATACAGATTATCAGTATAACATGTAGTATTTAATACAGATTATCAGTATAACATGTAGTATATAATACAGATTATCAGTATAACATGTAATACATAATACAGATTATCAGTATAACATGTAGTATATAATACAGATTATCAGTATAACATGTAGTATATAATACAGATTATCAGTATAACATGTAGTATATAATACAGATTATCACTATAACATGTAGTACATAATACAGATTATCAGTATAACATGTAGTATATAATACAGATTATCAGTATATCATGTAGTATATAATACAGATTATCAGTATAACATGTAGTATATAATACAGATTATCACTATAACATGTAGTACATAATACAGATTATCAGTATAACATGTAGTATATAATACAGATTATCAGTATATCATGTAGTACATAATACAGATTATCAGTATAACATGTAGTATATAATACAGATTATCAGTATAACATGTAGTACATAATACAGATTATCAGTATAACATGTAGTATATAATACAGATTATCAGTATATCATGTAGTATATAATACAGATTATCAGTATAACATGTAGTATATAATACAGATTATCACTATAACATGTAGTACATAATACAGATTATCAGTATAACATGTAGTATATAATACAGATTATCAGTATATCATGTAGTACATAATACAGATTATCAGTATAACATGTAGTATATAATACAGATTATCAGTATAACATGTAGTATATAATACAGATTATCAGTATAACATGTAGTATATAATACAGATTATCAGTATATCATGTAGTACATAATACAGATTATCAGTATAACATGTAGTATATAATACAGATTATCAGTATAACATGTAGTATATAATACAGATTATCAGTATAACATGTAGTATATAATACAGATTATCACTATAACATGTAGTACATAATACAGATTATCAGTATAACATGAAGTATATAATACAGATTATCAATATAACATGAAGTATATAATACAGGTTATCAGTATAACATGTAGTACATAATACAGATTATCAGTATAACATGTAGTATATAATACAGATAATCAGTATATCATGTAGTATATAATACATATTATCAGTATAACATGTAGTACATAATACAGATTATCAGTATAACATGTAGAATATAATACAGATTATCAGTATAACATGTAGTACATAATACAGATTATCAGTATAACATGTAGTATATAATACAGATTATCAGTATAACATGTAGTATATAATACAGATTATCAGTATAATATGTAGTACATAATACAGATTATCAGTATAACATGTAGAATATAATACAGATTATCAGTATAACATGTAGTACATAATACAGATTATCAGTATAACATGTAGTAAATAATACAGATTATCAGTATAACATGTAGTATATAATACAGATTATCAGTATAACATGTAGTATATAATACAGATTATCAGTATAACATGTAGTATATAATACAGATTATCAGTATAACATGTAGTATATAATACAGATTATCAGTAATAACATGTAGTATATAATACAGATTATCAGTATATCATGTAGTACATAATACAGATTATAAGTATAACATGTAGTATATAATACAGATTATCAGTATAACAGGTATATAATACAGATTATCAGTATAACATGTAGTATATAATACAGATTATCAGTATAACATGTAGTATATAATACAGATTATCAGTATAACATGTAGTATATAATACAGATTATCAGTATATCATGTAGTACATAATACAGATTATCAGTATAACATGTAGTATATAATACAGATTATCAGTATAACAGGTATATAATACAGTTTATCAGTATAACATGTAGTATATAATACAGATTATCAGTATAACAGGTATATAATACAGATTATCAGTATAACATGTAGTACATAATACATATTATCAGTATAACATGTAGTACATAATACAGATTATCAGTATAACATGAAGTATATAATACAGATTATCAGTATAACATGTAGTATATAATACAGATTATCAGTATAACATGTAGTACATAATACAGATTATCAGTATAACATGAAGTATATAATACAGATTATCAGTATAACATGTAGTATATAATACAGATTATTAGTATAACATGTAGTACATAATACAGATTATCAGTATAACATGTAGTATATAATACAGATTATCAGTATAACAGGTATATAATACAGATTATCAGTATAACATGTAGTATATAATACAGATTATCAGTATAACATGTAGTATATAATACAGAATATCACTATAACATGTAGTACATAATACAGATTATCAGTATAACATGTAGTATATAATACAGATTATCAGTATATCATGTAGTACATAATACAGATTATCAGTATAACAGGTATATAATACAGATTATCAGTATAACATGTAGTATATAATACAGATTATCAGTATAACATGTAGTATATAATACAGATTATCAGTATAACATGTAGTACATAATACAGATTATCAGTATAACATGAAGTATATAATACAGATTATCAGTATAACATGTAGTATATAATACAGATTATTAGTATAACATGTAGTACATAATACAGATTATCAGTATAACATGTAGTATATAATGCAGATTATCAGTATAACATGTAGTATATAATACAGATTATCAGTATAACATGTAGTATATAATACAGAATATCACTATAACATGTAGTACATAATACAGATTATCAGTATAACATGTAGTATATAATACAGATTATCAGTATATCATGTAGTACATAATACAGATTATCAGTATAACATGTAGTATATAATACAGATTATCAGTATAACAGGTATATAATACAGATTATCAGTATAACATGTAGTATATAATACAGATTATCAGTATATCAGGTATATAATACAGATTATCAGTATAACATGTAGTATATAATACAGATTATCAGTATAACAGGTATATAATACAGATTATCAGTATAACAGGTATATAATACAGATTATCAGTATAACATGTATATAATACAGATTATCAGTATATCATGTAGTACATAATACAGATTATCAGTATAACATGTAGTACATAATACAGATTATCAGTATAACATGTATATAATACAGATTATCAGTATAAAAAAGTTATAAATAGTGTTTCTACTCGAAGCGCCAACTAACACCTGTAGGCCTGGAGAAGGTGAAACCTAGCTATCACCAGAAAAGAACTACAGAAAATGGGAATCCCAGGCGCCAACTGACGGAGGCTAGGTGTGAATAAAAGGGGTATTTTTTTTATATGAATCAACTATTACATATATGAGTAAAAATAGCACAATTAGCTATAATATATACAATACAGTCTCATGGATCCATGGATAACAAATGGCAGTACAGTAATACACACGTAGATCTAATAAACAGATAAAAAACAGTAGGTCTAAATAGACAATATAAAAACAATCTAAAAGCAATAAGAGAATATTAAGCACAACAAATGCGATCTGGGATGTCAGTACTGCGTGAAGGTAAAGTGTTCACGAAGCAATGTCCTAAAAAATGTTCATCAAAAGTTGATTATCCACTCGGGTGGAGAAATAGTGAAATGCAATCCAAATAGCAAACTTCAAATTAGGTGGCAAAAAGTGTGTGTCCTAGGTGAAAAAAATCCTAGTGATCCAAATCCAACAGGTGGGGAGTGTTATAAACTGAAAAAAATATATATGATGCTGAAAAAATGTGATGCTGAAAAAAATGTATATAGTGCTGAAAAAAATAATAAAAATTGAATATATGCTAAAAAAATATATTGAAAAAAAGTATATTATTGGTAAAAAATCCAAATATGCGAAAAAATGACAATGAGATGGTGTTAAAAATAAGGTTAAAATAAAATATACATGTAGTATATAATACAGATTATCAGTATAACATGTAGCATATAATACAGATTATCAGTATAACATGTTGTTCATAATACAGATTATCAGTATAACATGTAGCATATAATACAGATTATCAGTATAACATGTAGTACATAATACAGATTATCAGTATAACATGTAGAATATAATACAGATTATCAGTATAACATGTAGTACATAATACAGATTATCAGTATAACATGTAGTATATAATACAGATTATCAGTATAACATGTAGTATATAATACAGATTATCAGTATAACATGTAGTACATAATACAAATTATCAGTATAACATGTAGCATATAAAACAGATTATCAGTATAACATGTAGTATATAATACAGATTATCAGTATATCATTTAGTACATAATACAGATTATCAGTATAACATGTAGCATATAATACAGATTATCAGTATAGCATGTAGTACATAATACAGATTATCAGTATAACATGTAGTATAGAATACAGATTATCAGTATAACATGTAGTATATAATACAGATTATCAGTATAACATGTAGTACATAATACAGATTATCAGTATAACATGTAATATATAATACAGATTATCAGTATAACATGTAGAATATAATACAGATTATCAGTATAACATGTAGTACATAATACAGATTATCAGTATAACATGTAGCATATAATACAGATTATCAGTATAACATGTAGTACATAATACAGATTATCAGTATAACATGTAGTACATAATACAGATTATCAGTATAACATGTAGTATATAATACAGATTATCAGTATATCATGTAGTATATAATACAGATTATCAGTATATCATGTAGTATATAATACAGATTATCAGTATAACATGTAGAATATAATACAGATTATCAGTATAACATGTAGTACATAATACAGATTATCAGTATAACATGTAGCATATAATACAGATTATCAGTATAACATGTAGTACATAATACAGATTATCAGTATAACATGTAGTACATAATACAGATTATCAGTATAACATGTAGTAAATAATACAGATTATCAGTATAACATGTAGTACATAATACAGATTAGTGCTAATTATACTAGAAAAAGCACAAATAATGATGAACAAATAGCCAGAGACTGACACAAGGTGAAGGTTGCATGTGCACGTGCACCTACTGTACCTGTAATCTACAAGCAGAAAGTTACACACAGACTTTAAAGGGACATCAAACTAAAAGGGGCATCAAACTTAAAACAAAACTTTTGTAGATTATATAGAGATCAGCAGTTTTCAGAGACTTTCTAATTTGCTTCTATTATCAAATGTACTTTGTTCTCAGCACCCTTTGTTGAAAAGCATACCTAGATAGGTTTAGAAGCAGCAGTGAACTACTGGGAGCTAGCTGGTGACTACACACATACTGTTTGCCTTTTGTGATTGGCTCACCCAATGGGGCCTATTTACAAAGGTCTGTCAGACCTGATCCGACAGTGCGGATCAGGTCCGACAGACCTCGCTGAATGCGGAGAGCAATACGCTCTCCGTATTCAGCATTGCACCAGCAGCTCTTGTGATCAGCTGGTGCAACGCCGCCCCCTGCAAATTTGTGGCTCATCGGCTGCCAGCAGAGGGTGTCAATCAACCCGATCGTACTTGATCGGGTTGAATTGCGGCAATGTCTGTCCGCCTGCTCTTTAGACCGCTGCTTCATAACTGGTGTTTCTGGCGAGCCTGAAGGCTCGCCAGAAACACAAAGCTTCAAGCTCCATTCGGAGCTTGATAGGTTTCCCCCCGAGTGTTGAGCTAGCTCCCAGTAGTGCATTACTGCTATGGGGCTGACTTTACCTATGTGTTTTACTCCTTTGCAGGGGATCAGCACATAAATAGACACAAGCTACAGTGCAGTATGTTGGTGACCTGTAAGGTTTACGCATATAGGTGTGTTAAGTAAACAGACACCTCAGCATCAGATGTGAAGACCATGACAATGCTTTTATCTATGTGTGAAAACAATGATTGCTTTTATTCTAGGAAAATAGTTAACTGGACAACAATGCTGAATGTGTTTGTAAACAGGACGCTCAGCTGATCACTTATGTGCTGCAGATATATGAGAGAATTGATAAAATGCTATAAACACAGGTATATACTTGTCCTGTGAGTTGTTATTAGTTTTATAGCTTACAGTGCTCTTCTCAAGCAATTCACTGGAGTTATGTGGTCAAGACACTTCCTCGTGGTTTTTAAATAATGTGAATGACTGAAGAATGTCACTATATTATATACTATACACTATATTATACCCTATATTATACACTATATACTATACTATATATTATATACTATATACTATATACTATACACTATACTATACACTTTACTATACACTATACTATACACTATATTATACCCTATACTATACACTATAAACTATACTATATACTATACTATATATTATATACTATATACTATACACTATACTATATATTATATTCTATACACTATACTATACACTATACTATATATTATATACTATACACTATAATATATACTATATACTATATACTATGCTATATACTATACACTTTACTATATACTATACACTATATGCTATACTATATACTATACTATATATTATATACTATACACTATACTATACACTATACTATACACTATACTATATACTATATACTATGCTATATACTATACACTTTACTATATACTATGCACTATACTATATATTATATACTATACACTATACTATATACTATACACTATACTATATACAATACACTATGCACTATACTATATACTATACACTATACTATATACTACACACTATACTATATACAATACACTATGCACTATACTATATAGTATACACTATACTATATACTATACATTATACTATACACTATACTATATACTATATACTATGCTATATACTATACACTTTACTATATACAATACACTATACATTATACTATATACTATACACTATACACTATACTATATATTATAAACTATTAGTAAAAAGAGTGTGTCACTGAGCGCCTACTACAAAGATGACCCTTAGCTCTAATAAAATGACCCCTAGCGGTCAGAGAGTGTATGGAGAATCAGAAGAAGTATTATCAAAGCGCCAAATAACAATGGCAGGGTCTAAATGGTAAACAATGAGTATAATTCAAGCACTTGCTTTTGAATAAAAATATAACAATGTAACAGTTTAGATAATTTAATGTGACAATATAAAATGATGTGACATTTTGTAATTAAAACTTGTTACAATTAAACAATAATCGAGGATCCAAGATTTTACAATATTTTACAATATTTAAAATACCAAACTCCTTAGGAGATGGCAAGAGTTGCAATACAAGATACAAAATACAAATAACAAAATGACTTCTTGAAAGTAGGCCTAAGGGCGTGTTGGAGCGGTGTTCTTAGTACCTTGAATCTAAGAAATGTATCTTCACCGTGTGGTGAAAGATTGTAAGCTTGTTAAATATTGTGTGTCAAAGTTGGTAGTGTATTGATTAAAAACAAACAGAATAAAAAATTCCTTGAAAAAATATATTTTTGAAAAATAGTGAAAAAACTGCACGAAAAAAGGATTAGCAGAGAACAGTGTAAACGGAAAAAAATCCAGTAAAAATCCAAAACCGGTGCTTATCTAAGTGCAACCCGTCTTCATAACTGATTGACAGTAAAAGTAATGTCAGTAAAAATATAATAGTGAAAATGTGGTCTTCACAAATGTGTTCAAATATAATCCGGTGATCAAAATTAAAAAAGAATTGTGATCAAAAAGTCAAGTGAAAAAAGGAAGAAGAAAAGAATGTCTGTTCAAATTAGTGTAAAACAGTCACACAGCCAAAAATGTGTATGTGATGATTATCCTCCAAGATTGAGGGTGCAATGTGTCTTCTAAGCAAAGAATTCAACTCGCTGCAGATAAAAGTCCTTCTGCCAAAAAAAGAAATAAACAATAGTGTAGATGGTTTAAAAAGGATAATAATATTAGAATGTCACTCACCAGTCGACGCGTTTCGGTCATCCACTGACCTTTATCAAGACCCTCTTGCCATCTCCTAAGGAGTTTAATATTTTAAATATTGTAAAATATTGTAAAATCTTGGATCCTCGATTATTGTTTAATTGTAACAAGTTTTAATTACAAAATGTCACATCATTTTATATTGTCACATTAAATTATCTAAACTGTTACATTGTTATATTTTTATTCAAAAGCAAGTGCTTGAATTATACTCATTGTTTACCATTTAGACCCTGCCATTGTTATTTGGCGCTTTGATAATACTTCTTCTGATATTATAAACTATACTATATACTATACAATATACTATATACAATACACTATGCACTATACTATATACTACACACTATACTATTCACTATACTAAATACTATAGTTTATACTAAACACTATACACTAGTATATATTATACACTATACACTATACTATATACTATACACTATACTATATACAATACACTATGCACTATACTATATACTATACACTATACTATATACTATATACTATATACTATACACTATACTAAATACAATACACTTTACCATATACTATACACTTTACTATATACTATACACTATACTACATACTATACCCTATACACTTTACTATATACTATACACTGTACTATATACTATACACTATACTATATAGTATACACAATACTAAATACTATACACTATACACTTTACTATAAACTATACTAAATACTATACACTATACTATACACTATACACTATACTATACACTATACTATATACTATATACTATACTATATACTATACACTGTACTATATACTACACACTATACTATTCACTATACTAAATACTATACACTATACACTTTACTATAAACTATACTAAATACTATACACTATACTATACACTATACACTATACTATACACTATACTATACACTATACTATATACTATATACTATACTATATACTATACACTGTACTATATACTACACACTATACTATTCACTATACTAAATACTATACACTATACTATATACTATACACTATAACAAAGAAAAAACAGAACTAATGGCACTACTATATAGGTGTGCTTAGGATTCTCTGTGAAAAATAATTGTGTGAATTTTGAAATAATTTACAGAGTAAGGTGCTGTGTACTTTTTTATTCTAGAAAGAAACAGGGAATTTCAATCCTTGGATTGAAAGAGATGTACACTTGTGTAGCACTCTATCCTAAGAAAAGTGGCTCAGGGTTAGAACAATCGGTAGGGGGGAGGGAAACGGTGTTACCTGTGAAACAATTAAAATATAACCTTTATTAGGTTTCACTTAAAAATGAATCCACAAACAAACATATAATATAATAAAAACACAGAATGTAGATGAGGTTATAATGTGCTGCGTATTCTGTTCAACACAGACAGTGGCTTATGATGTGCAGTCTTTATCTGGGATTAAATTTCCAAAGTGGAGAAATTATTATATTCTAATACGTAGAGATTATAGAATATTTTTGGATATGGGTATTCGTGTTAGGTACAACTTAATATTGATATTCAGTAGTCTAAGAATCAATATTGCGCTCTAATAGCGTTATTTCATATCTATTTTATCCTTTGATGTGAATTATCATCAGTTAATACCAAAGTGGAGGAAGTATTTTATTCTAATACATAGAAATTATAGAGTATTTTTAGGTATGGGTATTCGTGTTAGGTGCAACGTTGTATTGATATTCAGTAGGCTCAGGGGCATATTATGGCCTAGGCCAACAAGGCCGGTGCCTAGGGCAGCAGATTAGGGAGGGGCAGCACATCTGCCCTATCTTCTCTCTAAAAGCCAGCACACAGTACAGTGAGCGATAAAGTGCAGGCTTTTACAGAGAAGACAAGGCACGTGCACTGATTAAGGTCACTCTTTACAGGCAATGCTCCTTTAAACTGTTGCTTCATTTAGAGCCACCGGCATATTTGGAGTGGAAGTGTTCTTGGTGAGAAACTTGCCCGGGGATATGCTTACAAGGTGAGGCTGGAGGAGAAGACCTTGTGCCGATATGCTGCCGCCCCTTGTCAGCTGTGGTGGGTCTGCAAGCGCAGTGCTTATTGCAGGTCTTAGTAACTAACAGACTGGATGCACCTGTGCAATGCTTAGATCATCTTGTGATGTCTGATTGTAAACTCTCAGCGCTAATGTATGTTAGCTACTAATTGCTAACTTTCTCTGCATTCATGAGCCCACAAAGTAAATAGTAAATGGACACTTAAAACATTTCATTACTTGAATGATGGTAATTACTGTATGTTGTTGCATGTAAAGGGCAGTGATAGTTTTCAAAGTGTATTCTTCTTTAATTCCCTTCCTCTCTCCCTTCTTTCCCTTTCTCTCTCCCTCCAACTCCCTCCTTTATTTCTTTCCCTCCCTTCCTTCCTCCCTTCCTTCTTTCTCTCTTTTCCCTCCCTTGCTCCCTTCTATCCCTTTCTTTCCCTCCCTTCTTTCCCTCCCCCACTTTTCTCTTCTCTCTCCCTCACTTCCTTCTTTCCTTTCCCTCCCTTTTCTCCCCTCCCCTTCTTTTCTCTCCCTTCTCTCAGGGAGAAAATGTTATGAGATGCATGCAATTCAACCCACCTGTATGCAAGTGTTTTGCTAGCCATTTTCTTTTGAATTGTTATGGGGAAAATAACAAAGAATTTTTTTTTTTTACACACTGACCCAAAAAAATATTAAGGGGAAAAAAGGCCTAAAACCTTTTCCTTTTTTTGTTGGGGGGGGGGGCAGCAGAATTTTTAGTGCCTAGGGCAGCACAAAACCTAAATACGCCCTTGAGTAGGCTAAGATTCAATCTTGCACTATAATAGCGTTATTTCATATCAATTTTAGCCTTTGATGTAAATTATCATCAGTTGATAGTATATTTTAAGTCACATTAAATAGACCTCAATGTATAATTTCTTAGGATACTCTATAGTATAGATATAATACCGTTAAAATATCACTAGTAATATGTTCTTAGGTTAGAGGAAATTGAATACTCCTCCTCCAATCACTGTTGTCACTAGTGATAAATAATTCTTATAGGAATATCATATAAATGTCTAGGCTGTAAATATATAGTTATCTATGGAGATTCCTAAGACTGATACCTGCTCACTCCCAATTAGAGGTCAATATATGGGAGTTTTAAGTTAGTTGTAAAATAGCTTACTATTGTGTTACCAATTTAAAGGGACATAATACTCATATGCTAAATCACTTGAAACTGATGCAGTATAACTGTAAAAAGCTGACAGGAAAATATCACCTGAGCATCTCTATGTATAAAAGGAAGATATTTTACCTAACAATCTCCTCAGCTCAGCAGAGTAACTTCTGTGTAAAAAGTTATACTTCACCTGCTCCCAGTTGCAGGTAAAAAAAATAAAAAAAATGAAGAAATGAACAGCAGCCAATCAGCATCAGCAGTGCTGAGGTCATGAACTCTTACTGTGATCTCATGAGATTTGACTTAACTCTCATGAGATTTCAGAGTAAGCTTCCTTTACCTGATTGGTGAAATAATATGAGAGTTCACGAGGCTCATCCCCTAAGCTGTCCCAGGACAGACACACTAAAATGCTGCTTAGAAATCCTTTACAATGGGAGGTGACTACTGAGGAAGTTTTGAGGTAAAATATCTTTCTTTTTTACATAGAGATGTTCAGGAGATATTTTCTAGTCAGCTTTTTACAGCTATGCTGCATCACTTTCAAGTGTTTAAACATTTGGGTATTATGGCCCTTTAATATTATTACACAAAACTATAACAATTTTATAGATTTCAGAGGCTTCTGCTGTAATAATTCTGAATGTTATAGTTGTTATGAAGGTTTCAAACAATATATACTAAGATAACTTTTAATGATAGGGTGCAGCGATTAAAGTATGTAATTTCTATATATTTCTATTCGAATAATATTGTTATTCATCAGATCTCCAACTTAGGATGTATTATAATTCAGTATTAGTAAAGACTACATCAGTTAAAAAAGTCTGTGTTCCGTTCCTATATTGATACTGCGGCAGCTTAAGGAGTGTGTTGTCCGAATAGCATTCAATTCAACACGCTGAACACACTATATAATTAATTATTATCGGCTGGCAGCCGCAACATAACTTGTGTCAGAGAAGTTTGTTTTAAAATCAACAACGCTTCAGGAGTGTATTGTCCGTTTAGCGTTCAATTAAACAAACTGATCACAATGTGTAATTATTATCGGCTCACAGCCGCAACATGACTAGTGTCAGAAAAGTTTTTGTATTTTATCAACCACGCTAATCGGTATAACCCCTCATCTAACCATCTGCTATTAAAAAGTTGTGCTTTTAAGCATATCAACTAGCTAAGCCCTAAATACACTACACTATATACTATTCACTATACTATAAACTATAAACTATACATTATACTATACACTATACTATACACTATACTATATACTATATACTATATACTATACACTATACTATATACTATATACTATATACTATACTATATACTATACTATATACTATAGTATAAACTATACACTATACATTATACTATACACTATACTATACACTATACTAAATACTATACACTATACTAAATACTATACACTATACTATACACTATATTATATACTATATACTATACTATATACTATACACTATACTATATACTATATACTATACACTATACTATATACTATAATATAAACTATACACTATACTATAAACTATACTATACTATAAACTATACTATACTATAAACTATACTATACACTATACTATACACTATATTATATACTATATACTATACTAAATACTAAATACTATACACTATATACTATATACTATACACTATACTATATACTATACTATAAACTATACACTATACTATAAACTATACTATACTATAAACTATACTATAAACTATACTATATACTATACACTATACACTATGTTATATACTATACACTATACTATATACTATACACTATACTATATACTATACACTATACTTTATACTATACACTATACTATATACTATACTATACTATATACTATACTATACTATATACTATACACTATATACTATACTATATACTATACACTATACTATACTATATACTATACACTATACTATACTATATACTATATACTATATACTATACACTATATACTATACTATACACTATACACTATACTATATACTATACACTATACTATATACAATACACTATGCTATATACTATACACTATACTATATACTATACACTATATACTATACACTATACTACATACTATACACTATACACTTTACTATAAACTATACACTTTACAATATATGATACACTATATAATATACTATATACTATACACTATACAATATACTATATACTATACACTATAATATATACTATACACTATACTACATACTATACACAATACACTTTACTATATACAATACACTATACTATATAGTATACACAATACACTTTACTATATACTATACACTATACACTATACTATATAGTATACACTATACTATATACTATACACTATACTAAATACTATACACTATACTATATACTATACACTGTACTATATACTATACTATATACTATACACTATACTATAAACTATACACTATAGACTATACAATGCCTTGCAAAAGTATTCACCCCCTTGACTTTTTACCTATTTTGTTACATTACAGCCTTAAGTTCAATGTTTTATTAATCTGAATTTTATGTTGGATCAGAACACAATAGTCTAAGTTGGTGAAGTGAAATGAGAAAAATATATACATAAAACTATTTTTCTGAAATAGAAAACAGAAAATTGGCATGTGCGTATGTATTCACCCCCTTTGTTATGAAGCCCATAAAAAGCTCTGGTGCAACCAATTACCTTCAGAAGTCACATAATTAGTGAAATAATGTCCACCTGTGTGCAATCTAAGTGTCACATGATCTGTCATTACATATACACACCTTTTTTGAAAGGCCCCAGAGGCTGCAACAACTAAGCAAGAGGCACGACTAACCAAACACTGCCATGAAGACCAAGGAACTCTCCAAACAAGTAAGGGACAATGTTGTTGAGAAGTACAAGTCAGGGTTAGGTTATAAAAAAATATCCAAATCTTTATGATCCCCAGGAGCACCATCCGATCTATCATAACCAAATGGAAAGAACATGGCACAACAGCAAACCTGCCAAGAGACGGCCGCCCACCAAAACTCACAGACCGGGCAAGGAGGGCATTAATCAGAGATGCAGCACAGAGACCTAGGGTAACCCTGGAGGAGCTGCAGAGTTCCACAGCAGAGACTGGAGTATCTGTACATAGGACGACAATAAGCCGTACGCTCCATAGAGTTGGGCTTTATGGCAGAGTGGCCAAAAGAAAGCCATTACTTTCAGCAAAAAACAAAATGGCACGTTTTGAGTTTGCAAAAAGGCATATGGGAGACTCCCAAAATGTATGGAGGAAGGTGCTCTGGTCTGATGAGACTAAAATTGAACTTTTCGGCCATCAAAGAAAACACTATGGCCTAGATTTAGAGTTTGGCGGTAGCCGTGAAAACCAGCGTTAGAGGCTCCTAACGCTGGTTTTAGGCTACCGCCGGTATTTGGAGTCACTGAAAAAAGGGTCTAACGCTCACTTTTCAGCCGCGACTTTTCCATACCGCAGATCCCCTTACGTCAATTGCGTATCCTATCTTTTCAATGGGATCTTCCTAACTCCGGTATTTAGAGTCGTTTCTGAAGTGAGCGTTAGAGCTCTAACGACAAAACTCCAGCCGCAGAAAAAAAGCAGGAGTTAAGAGCTTTCTGGGCTAACGCCGGTTCATAAAGCTCTTAACTACTGTACCCTAAAGTACACTAACACCCATAAACTACCTATGTACCCCTAAACTGAGGTCCCCCCACATCGCCGCAACTCGATTAAATTTTTTTAACCCCTAATCTGCCGACCGCCACCTACGTTATCCTTATGTACCCCTAATCTGCTGCCCCTAACACAGCCGACCCCTATATTATATTTATTAACCCCTAATCTGCCCCCCTCAACGTCGCCGACACCTGCCTACACTTATTAACCCCTAATCTGCCGAGCGGACCTGAGCGCTACTATAATAAAGTTATTAACCCCTAATCCGCATCACTAACCCTATCATAAATAGTATTAACCCCTAATCTGCCCTCCCTAACATCGCCGACACCTAACTTCAATTATTAACCCCTAATCTGTGACGACCGGAGCTCACCGCTACTATAATAAATGGATTAACCCCTAAAGCTAAGTCTAACCCTAACACTAACACCCCCCTAAGTTAAATATAATTTAAATCTAACGAAATTAATTAACTCTTATTAAATAAATTATTCCTATTTAAAGCTAAATACTTACCTGTAAAATACATCCTAATATAGCTACAATATAAATTATAATTACATTGTAGCTATTTTAGGATTAATATTTATTTTACAGGCAACTTTGTAATTATTTTAACCAGGTACAATAGCTATTAAATAGTTAAGAACTATTTAATAGTTACCTAGTTAAAATAATAACAAAATTACCTGTAAAATAAATCCTAACCTAAGTTATAATTAAACCTAACACTACCCTATCAATAAATTAATTAAATAAAATACCTACAATTACCTACAATAAAACCTAACACTACACTATCAATAAATTAATTAAATACAATTCCTACAAATAAATACTATTAAATAAACTAACTAAAGTACAAAAAATAAAAAAGAACTAAGTTACAAAAAATAATTTTTTTTTTACAAACATAAGAAAAATATTACAACAATTTTAAACTAATTACACCTACTCTAAGCCCCCTAATAAAATAACAAAGACCCCCAAAATAAAAAAATGCCCTACCCTATTCTAAATTAATAGAGTTAAAAGCTCTTTTACCTTACCAGCCCTGAACAGGGCCCTTTGCGGGGCATGCCCCAAGAAAATCAGCTCTTTTGCCTGTAAAAAAAAACATACAATACCCCCCCCCAACATTACAACCCACCACCCACATACCCCTAATCTAACCCAAACCCCCCTTAAATAAACCTAACACTAAGCCCCTGAAGATCTTCCTACCTTGTCTTCACCATCCAGGTATCACCGATCCGTCCTGGCATCCGGTGCTGAAGAGGTCCAGAAGAGGCTCCAAAGTCTTCCTCCTATCCGGCAAGAAGAGGACATCCGGACCGGCAAACATCTTCATCCAAGCGGCATCTTCGATCTTCTTCCATCCGGTGCGGAGCGGGTCCATGTTGAAGCAGCCGACGCGGATCCATCCTCTTCTTTCTGCGTCTCCCGACGAATGACGGTTCCTTTAAGGGACGTCATCCAAGATGGCGTCCCTCGAATTCCGATTGGCTGATAGGATTCTATCAGCCAATCGGAATTAAGGTAGGAATATTCTGATTGGCTGATGGAATCAGCCAATCAGAATCAAGTTCAATCCGATTGGCTGATCCTATCAGCCAATCAGATTGAGCTCGCATTCTATTGGCTGATCGGAACAGCCAATAGAATGCGAGCTCAATCTGATTGGCTGATTGGATCAGCCAATCGGATTGAACTTGATTCTGATTGGCTGATTCCATCAGCCAATCAGAATATTCCTACCTTAATTCCGATTGGCTGATAGAATCCTATCAGCCAATCGGAATTCGAGGGACGCCATCTTGGATGACGTCCCTTAAAGGAACCGTCATTCGTCGGGAGACGCAGAAAGAAGAGGATGGATCCGCGTCGGCTGCTTCAACATGGACCCGCTCCACACCGGATGGAAGAAGATCGAAGATGCCGCTTGGATGAAGATGTTTGCCGGTCCGGATGTCCTCTTCTTGGCGGATAGGAGGAAGACTTTGGAGCCTCTTCTGGACCTCTTCAGCACCGGATGCCAGGACGGATCGGTGATACCTGGATGGTGAAGACAAGGTAGGAAGATCTTCAGGGGCTTAGTGTTAGGTTTATTTAAGGGGGGTTTGGGTTAGATTAGGGGTATGTGGGTGGTGGGTTGTAATGTTGGGGGGGTATTGTATGTTTTTTTTTACAGGCAAAAGAGCTGATTTTCTTGGGGCATGCCCCGCAAAGGGCCCTGTTCAGGGCTGGTAAGGTAAAAGAGCTTTTAACTCTATTAATTTAGAATAGGGTAGGGCATTTTTTTATTTTGGGGGTCTTTGTTATTTTATTAGGGGGCTTAGAGTAGGTGTAATTAGTTTAAAATTGTTGTAATATTTTTCTTATGTTTGTAAATATTTTTTTATTTTTTGTAACTTAGTTCTTTTTTATTTTTTGTACTTTAGTTAGTTTATGTAATTGTAGTTATTTGTAGGAATTGTATTTAATTTATTTATTGATAGTGTAGTGTTAGGTTTTATTGTAGGTAATTGTAGGTATTTTATTTAATTAATTTATTGATAGGGTAGTGTTAGGTTTAATTATAACTTAGGTTAGGATTTATTTTACAGGTAATTTTGTTATTATTTTAACTAGGTAACTATTAAATAGTTCTTAACTATTTAATAGCTATTGTACCTGGTTAAAATAATTACAAAGTTGCCTGTAAAATAAATATTAATCCTAAAATAGCTACAATGTAATTATAATTTATATTGTAGCTATATTAGGATGTATTTTACAGGTAAGTATTTAGCTTTAAATAGGAATAATTTATTTAATAAGAGTTAATTAATTTCGTTAGATTTAAATTATATTTAAGTTAGGGGGGTGTTAGTGTTAGACTTAGCTTTAGGGGTTAATCCATTTATTATAGTAGCGGTGAGCTCCGGTCGTCAGATTAGGGGTTAATAATTGAAGTTAGGTGTCGGCGATGTTAGGGAGGGCAGATTAGGGGTTAATACTATTTATGATAGGGTTAGTGATGCGGATTAGGGGTTAATAACTTTATTATAGTAGCGCACAGGTCCGCTCGGCAGATTAGGGGTTAATAAGTGTAGGCAGGTGTCGGCGACGTTGAGGGGGGCAGATTAGGGGTTAATAAATATAATATAGGGGTCGGCGGTGTTAGGGGCAGCAGATTAGGGGTACATAGGGATAATGTAAGTAGCGGCGGTTTACAGAGCGGCAGATTAGGGGTTAATAATATAATGCAGGGGTCAGCGATAGCAGGGGCGGCAGATTAGGGGTTAATAAGTGTAAGGGTAGGGGTGATTAGACTCGGGGTACATGTTAGAGTGTTAGGTGCAGACGTAGGAAGTGTTTCCCCATAGGAAACAATGGGGCTGCGTTAGGAGCTGAACGCGGCTTTTTTGCAGGTGTTAGGTTTTTTTTCAGCTCAAACAGCCCCATTGTTTCCTATGGGAGAATCGTGCACGAGCACGTTTTTGAGGCTGGCTGCGTCCGTAAGCAACTCTGGTATCGAGAGTTGCATTTGCGGTAAAAATGCTCTACGCTCCTTTTTTGGAGCCTAACGCAGCATTTTTTTGGACTCTCGATACCAGAGTTAATTTTATGGTGCGGCCAGAAAAAAGCCAGCGTAGCGTTAACAACCCATCTACCGCCAAACTCCAAATCTAGGCCTATGTCTGGCGCAAGCCGCGCAAACCCAACACATCAAATCACCCAAAGAACACCATCCCCACAGTGAAACATGGTGGTGGCAGCATCATGCTGTGGGGATGTTTTTCAGCAGCCGGGACTGGGAAACTGGTCAGAGTTGAGGGAAAGATGGATGGTGCTAAATACAGGGATATTCTTGAGCAAAACCTGTACCACTCTGTGCATGATTTGAGGCTAGGATGGAGGTTCACCTTCCAGCAGGACAATGACCCTAAACACACTGCTAAATCAACACTTGAGTGGTTTAAGGGGAAACATGTAAATGTGTTGGAATGGCCTAGTCCAGGGGTCAGCAACCTTCGGCTCCCAGATGTTTTGTAACTACATTTCCCATGATGCTCAGATAGCCTAAAGAGTGTCTCAGCATCGTGGGAAATGTAGTTCCAAAACATCTGGGAGCCAAAGCCCAGACCTCAATCCAATAGAAAATCTGTGGTCAAACTTAAAGATTGCTGTTCACAAGCGCAAACCATCCAACTTGAAGGAGCTGGAGCAGTTTTGCAAGGAGGAATGGGCAAAAATCCCAGTGGTAAGATGTGGCAAGCTCATAGAGACTTATCCAAAGCGACTTGGAGGTGTGATTGCCGCAAATGGTGGCTCTACAAAGTATAGACTTTACGGGGGTGAATAGTTATGCACATTGACTTTTTCTGTTATTTTGTCCTATTTGTTGTTTGCTTCACAATAAAAAAAAAAAAAAAACATCTTCGAAGTTATGGGCTTGTTCTGTAAATTAAATCATACAAATCCTCAAACAATCCATGTTAATTCCAGGTTATGAGGCAACAAAACACGAAAAATGCCTAAAAAAGTGAATACTTTTGCAAGGCATTGTACATTATACTATATACTATATACTGTACTATATACTATACACTATACTATATACTATATACTATACACTGTACTATATACTATACTATATACTATACACTTTACTAGATACTATACACTATAGACTATGTTATATACTATATTATACACTATACACTATACTATATACTATATACTATATACTATACACTATACTAGATACTATACACTATACACTATGTTATATACTATACACTATACTATATACTATACACTA
The DNA here is from genome assembly GCF_027579735.1 of Bombina bombina. Taxonomy (NCBI): domain Eukaryota; kingdom Metazoa; phylum Chordata; class Amphibia; order Anura; family Bombinatoridae; genus Bombina; species Bombina bombina. The sequence goes on from NC_069510.1 coordinate 129,194,750, forward strand.
TACTATATTCTATACACTGTACTATATACTATACACTATACTATATACTATACTATATACTATACACTTTACTAGATACTATACACTATAGACTATGTTATATACTATATTATACACTGTACTATATACTATATACTATACTATATACTATACACTGTACTATATACTATACACTATACTATATACAATACACTGTACTATAGACTATACACTATAGACTATGTTATATACTATACACTATACTACATACGATACACTATAGACTATGTTATATACTATACACTATACTATATACTATACACTATACTAGATACTATACTATATACTATACACTATACACTATGTTATATACTATACACTATACTATATACTATACACTATACTAGATACTATACACTATACCAGTGTTAATTTCGTCGACTAAAACTTGACTAAAATGACTATAAAACTAAAGAAATTCTGATGACTAAAATACGACTAAAACTAAAATTACATTTTAGTCAAAAGACTATGACTAAAACTAAATCAAAATTTGCTGACAAAAACATTTTATGCAAGGTGTTATAATCAATCCATATCTAATTACTGCTCTTTTGCAGAATTTACTAAACTTAATTTTATTAAATTTTAAGCTAAATAAAGACGTTATATACCACAACAGTTAAATCTGTTAAATCTGTATTGCATGCTCAAACCATAAATAAAATCAGGTTAATAAACCTTTACTCCAGGAGTATATAATGAGTTTGGAAGTTCTAGAGCAGTTCTAATATCGTTGCCGAAATTTTTTCAAATCTGTGAACAATTAATTGATTCTTCCTATAGAAATAAGCATAACCCACGAGTATCGGTTTAAGTTATGCTGTGCCTGTGCTAGCTGCAGAAACTTTTTGTTGTGTTGAGTTACTTGATACTTGTTTTAATTATTAACAGAGAAAGTTAAAGTTTTTATATTGGGTAATATGTGCAATACAGCCAATATAGTTTACAGTTTAGTTTTTTTATATTTTAAAGTTTAACAAAGATGTTACATATCATAAATCTGTGTCTGTACTGCATGTTTAAACCTTAATACCATAAATAATAACAGGTGTTATGTTTACTCCTGGAGTATATATTCAGTTTGCAAATTATAGAGAAATGCTTAAATAATGCATTACACTTTAACTAAACCCCTTAGATTTTAGTCAACTAAAATCTACTGGAGATTTAGTCGACTAAAATCTACTGGAGATTCAGTCGACTAAAACTAGACTAAAACTAAAACAATTCAGATGACTAAAATACGACTAAAACTAAAATGGCATTTTAGTCAAAAGACTAAAACTAAGACTAAATTGAAATTTGCTGTCAAAATTAACACTGCACTATACTATATACTATACACTATGTTATATACTATACACTATACTATATACTATACACTACACTATACTATATACTATACACTACACTATACTATATACTATACACTATACACTATACTATACACAATACTTTATACTATACACTATACACTATACTATACACTTTACTATATACTATACACTATACTATATATTATACACTATACTATATATTATACACTATACTTTACACTATATACTATACTATATACACTATACTATATACTATACACTATACTATATACTATTCACTATACTCTATACTATACACTGAACTATATACTATACACTATACTATACACTATACTCTATACTAAACACTATACTATATACTATACACTATACAATATACTATACTATATACTATATACACTATACTAAATACTATACACTATACACTATACTATATACTATATACTATACACTGTACTATATACTATACACTAAACACTATACTATATAATATACACTATACTATACACTAAACACTATACTATACACTATACTATATACTATACACTATACACTAAACACTAATCTATATACTATACACTATACACTATGCTATATACTATACACTATACACTAAACACTAATCTATATACTATACACTATACACTATACTATATACTATATACTATACACTAAACACTATACTATATACTATACACTATACTATATACTATACACTATACAATACACTATGCTATACACTATACTATATACTATAGACTATACTATATATTATACGCTATACTATACACTATACTATATACTATACACCATACTATATACTATACACTACACTATATACTATACACTATATTATACACTATACTATATACTATACAATATATTATACGCTATACTATACACTATACTACATACTATACTATATATTTAACGCTATACTATACACTATACTATATATTTAACGCTATACTATACACTATACTATATACTTTACTATATACTATACACTATACTAAATATTATATACTATACTATACACTATACTATATACTATACTATGTACTATACACTATACTATATACTATACACTATACTATATATTATACACTATACTATATACTATACACTATACTATATATTATACACTATACTATACACTATAGTATACACTATACTATACACTATACAATACACTATACTATATACTATACTATACACTATACTATACACTATACTATATACTATATTATATACTATACACTATACTATATATTATACACTATACTATACACTATACTATATATTATACACTATACTATACACTTTACTATATATTATACACTGTACTATACACTATACGATACAATATACTATATACTATACACTATACTATTTATTATATGCTATACTATACACTATACTATATACTATACTATGTACTATACACTATACTATAAATCATACACTATACTATATATTATACGCTATACTATGCACTACACTTTATTCTATACACTATACTATATATTATACACTATACTATACACTATACTATTTACTATACACTATACTATACACTATACTATATACTATAGACTATACTATATATTATACGCTATACTATACACTATACTATATATTATACACTATACTATACACTTTACTATATATTATACACTGTACTATACACTATACTATACTATACAATATACTATACACTATACTATTTATTATATGCTATACACTATACTATGTACTATACACTATACTATAAATCATACACTATACTATATATTATACGCTATACTATGCACTATACTTTATTCTATACACTATACTATATATTATACACTATACTATACACTACTATATACTATACACTATACTATACATTATACTATATACTATACACTGTATTATACACTATACTATATACTATACATTATACTGTATACTATATACTTTTATACTATACGCTATACTATATATTATACGCTATACTATACACTATACTATATATTATACTATACTATACTTTATACTATATACTATACACTATACTATACACTATACACTTTACCATACACTATACTATATATTATACGCTATACTATACACTATACTATATATACTATATACTATACTTATATACTATAAACTATACTATATACTATACACTATACTATATACTATACACTATACTATATACTATACACTATACTATACGCTATACTATATATTATACACTATACTATATACTACACTATACACTATACTATATACTATACACTATACACTATACTATACACTATACTATATACTATATGCTATACTATATAGTATATACTATACTATATACTATACACTATACACTACACTATATACTATACACTACACTATATACTATACACAATACTATACACTATACAATATACTATATGCTATACTATACACTATACTATATATTATACTATACACTATACTATACACTATACTATACACTATACTATATATTATACACTATACTATACACTATACCTTTACACTATAGTATACACTAGCTATCTGTCTGTCTGTCTATCTATCTATCTGTATCTATCTATCTATTTATCCATCTATCTATTATCTATCTCTCTATCTCTCTGTATCTATCTATCTATCTATCTATCTATCTGAAACTATCTATCTTTAACTATCTGTAATGATAAATGCCGACAGCGTATGCTGTCGGCATTTATCGATGTTCGGCGGACATTGTATCATGTACGCTCGCACTATGATAAATTGGCCCCCTAGTATGTACTGTATATATATTTGTAATTAGGTACTGCATTGCAATTGTTTATGTATATGTGTGTATGTATGTGCATGTGTGTATGTGAATATGTATATGTGTGTGTGTGCATGTGTGTGTGTATGTGGGTATGTATGTGCATGTGTGTGTGAATATATGTGTGTATGTATGTGCATGTGCGTGTGTATGTTTGTATATAGGTGTGTGTGTATGTGTGTATCTATGTGTGTGTATGCATGTGTGTGTGTATGTATGTATGTGTATGTGGGTATGTATTTGCATGTATGTGTGTGAATATGTATATGTTTGTATGTATGTGTTTGGGCATTTAGCTCTATTGTTGCCCAAACCCTAACCTAAAATAAGACCCACCCAATAAACCCTTAAAAAACCTAACACTAACCCCCGAAGATCCACTTACAGTTTTAAAGAGCCGACATCCATCATTCACAAAGCTGGGAGAAGTCCTCAAAGAAGCAGCAAGAAGTCCTCAGCGAAGCCGGGAGAAGTCTTCATCCAAGCTGGCCGAAGTGATCCTCCAGACAGGCAGAAGTCTACATCCAGACGGCATCTTCTATCTTCATCCATCCTGCGAGGAGCGGGTCCATCTTCAAGACACCTGGCGCGGAGCATCCTCTTCTTCCGACGTCTAACGAAGAATGAAGGTTCCTTTAAATGACGTCATCCAAGATGGCGTCCCTTGAATTCCGATTGACTGATAGAATTCTATCAGCCAATCGGAATTAAAGGTGAAAAATTCCTATTGGCTGATGCAATCAGCCAATAGGATTGAGCTTCAATCCTATTGGCTGATCCAATCAGCCAATAGGATTGAGCTTGCATTCTATTGGCTGTTCCAATCATCTTGGATAACGTAATTTAAAGGAACCTTCATTCTTCGTTAGACGTCGGAAGAAGAGGATGCTCCGCGCTGGATGTCTTGAAGATGGACCCGCTCCTCGCCGGATGGATGAAGATAGAATATGCCGTCTGAAGACGTCTGCCCATCTGGAGGACCACTTCTGCCGGCTTGGATGAAGACTTCTCCCGGCTTCGTTGAGGACTTCTTGCCGCTTCGTTGAGGACTTCTCCCGGCTTCGTTGAGGATGGATGTCGGCTCTTCAAAACTGTAAGTGGATCTTCGGGGGTTAGTGTTAGGTTTTTTAAGGGTTTATTGGGTGGTTTTTATTTTTAGGTTAGGGTTTGGGCAGCAATAGAGCTAAATGCCCTTTTCAGGGCAATACCCATCCAAATGGGGAGCTTAGGTTTATTTAGTTAGGATTTTATTTGGGGGATTTGATTGTGTGGGTGGTAGGTTTTACTGTTGGGGAGTGTTTGTATTTTTTTTACATGTAAAAGAGCTGATTTCTTTGGGGCAATGCCCCACAAAAGGCCCTTTTAATGGCTCTTGGTAGTTTAGTTTAGGCTAGGTTTTTTTATTTTGGGGGGGCTTTTTTTATTTTGATAGGGCTATTAGATTAGGTGTAATTAGTTTAAATATCTGATAATGTCTTTTTTTATTTTGTGTAATTTAGTGTTTGATTTTATTTGTAATTTAGGTAATTGTATTTAATTTAGGTAATTTATTTAATTGTAGTGTAAGGTTAGGTTTTAGTGTAACTCAGGTTAGGTTTTATTTTACAGGTAAATTTGTATTTAGTTTAGCTAGGTAGTTAGTAAATAGTTAATAACTATTTACTAACTAATCTACCTAGTTAAAATAAATACAAACTTACCTGTAAAATAAAAAATAAACCCTAAGCTAGCTACAATGTAACTATTAATTATATTGTAGCTAGCTTAGGGTTTATTTTATAGGTAAGTATTTAGTTTTAAATAGGAATTATTTAGGTAATGATAGGAATTTTTATTTAGATTTATTTTAATTATATTTGTTAGGGGGGTTAGGGTTAGACTTAGGTTTAGGGGTTAATAAATTTAGTATAGTGGCGGCGACGTTGGGAGCGGCGGATTAGGGGTTAATAACTGTAATGTAGGTTGTGGCGATGTTAGGGGTGGCAGATTAAGGGTTAATAATATTTAACTAGTGTTTGCGAGGCGGGAGTGCGGCGGTTTAGGGGTTAATGTTTATTATAGTGGTGGCGATGTCCGGAGCAGCAGATTAGGGGTTAATAATTTTATTTTAGTGTTTGCGATGCGGGAGGGCTCCGGTTTAGGGGTTAATAGGTAGTTTATGGGTGTTAGTGTACTTTTTAGAACTTTAGTTATGAGTTTTATGCTACAGATTTGCAGTGTAAAACTCATAACTACTGACTTTAGAATGCATTACGAATCTTGCGGGATAGGCTGTACCGCTCACTTTTTGGCCTCCAAAAAAAAGCTTGTAATGGAAGTCCCATTGAAAAAAGACTTTACGCAAATTGCGTAAGTTAATTTGCGGTTCGGCCCAAAAAAGTGTGCGGGACAGCTGTACCGACAAGACTCGTAATAGCAGCGGTATGAGCCTTAATGCTGCTTTTTTACTCATAACGCAAAACTCGTAATCTAGCCGTAAGTTTCTGTGTTTTTTGTTTTTTTTTACTATCCATTATTAAACTGGGAATTTAATTTAGCGTTTTATGTCCGTTTAATAAATATTGTCCCCACACAAAGCCAGAGGCTCTTTACATAGAAGATGTCTCTTACTACAAGGTACAGCACTCATTCCAAATACCATTTGGGCACATTCCCATAAGCTGCTGCCCGCCTTCTGCTCACTTGCCACCCCTCCCCCTAATGGGCCCTGTTTGCTTTGTGGATATATTCCCTTGTTTTGAGCCTTTTCAGCCTTTTCTCTTACAGAATCTTAAAAGAGGTAAAAACCTGAGGAAAACTCCATTTGTCTTATTCAGATTTCAATTGAGCCATGTGCCAAATGATTCCCCTTGTCCCTACGCGTGCCAGTCACCTGCAGGCTGCTCGTATAGGATCTTCATTCTCCCTAGAAGCTTTTGCTTTCTCTTTTGACTTTTGCAGGAGCTCTGATTTAGAAATGAGCTTTAGATTGGGCACAGATTGGGACTTCATTGTCTCTCAAGGGTTGTACTAACCTAATTAAATTTGATCTGAACAAATAAGTCCAACAACTCCCCATTAAATTCAGCCCAGCTTTTCAGACCAACACTTAGCATTGACTAGCGTATTTTTTTCCCTTTTTTCTGAGACTTTGCAAAATGTACTCTTCATTGAGTAAAATCTATTGAAAACATTTTCAGATCTCTTTTGTCCGGGGGTCTCTGAGCCCCTTTTTACCATTATAAAAGCCTCCCCCCCTTTCCCCAACATTACCTTCTCCTTTTGTGCAACTGAACCAATGCTTGGGTTTATAAGTGACACATTTAGGACCATGTGGTATAAACATTCTGCATTTCAAGATGTTTTTCATCAGTCACCTTATTTTGACTGAAACTCTGGTGTGTTAAAAAAAATCCAAATAACACTAAAGATGACTATATTTATTATAGTTTCTTTTATAACAACAGATCCTTATAATTAGGGATTTCAGTTATAAATTGTATATCAGTATATGTGAACCTCATATATCAAGTTTAATTTAAAGTCATTGTTGTATTTTATTTTACTTTGTACTAATCTGTGTGATTTTGACCCCTTTTGCTGTAATTCCCTCAGTATGTGTAGCGCTTTTCTAGGACTGATCAATAGCTTGTAATAGGACTTGCTAGTTGAACTAATATATCTTTAATGACTTGCTGTGATCAGAGAATCTGCCCTGAAGCCTGGATTGGACCAAGCAGATGTTATTTAGCAAAACAAGAATCACAGTATAAAAACTTCTATACATACAACAGGGAGTGGGACACTTTCTTCCAAAGTTTAAACGAGGGGATGAAAATTTAGCAAATTAGCTCAACTAAACAGTTATTTCTTTTGTACATCAAAAAAAGGCTCTGTTGTGGCACAGAGGGAGGGCTCTTCCTACGATAGACTAGGGGTATAAGGACAGGTTTTAGCAGGTCTGGTCTATAGAACTTTATTACAAGTCATTTTAATGCCGTGCTAATTAAAGAAGGTCTAATAGACTCTCATTGTCATTAATTCATATTTACATAAACTCTAAAATCTAATCTATCTATCATCTATCTATCATCCATCTGTCTATCTGTCTATCTGTCTATCTATCTATCATCCATCTATCTATATATCTATCTATTATCTATCATCTATCTATCTATCATCCATCTGTCTATCTATCTGTCTATCTATCTATCTATCTATCTATCTATCTTTCTATATATCATCCATCTATCTATCATCCATCTGTCTGTCTGTTTTTTTATCTATCTCTCATCCATCTGTCTATCTATCTATCTATCTATCTATCTATCTATCATCCATCTATCTATCTATCTATCTATCTATCTATCTATCTATATATCATCCATCTATCTATCATCCATCTGTCTGTCTGTTTTTTTATCTATCTCTCATCCATCTGTCTATCTATCTATCTATCTATCTATCTATCATCCATCTGTCTATCTATCTATCTATCTATCTATATATCATCCATCTATCTATCATCCATCTGTCTGTCTGTTTTTTTATCTATCTCTCATCCATCTGTCTGTCTATCTATCTATCTATCTATATATCTATCTATCATCCATCTATCTATCTATCATCCATCTATCTATCATCCATCTGTCTATCTATTAATCTATCTATCTGTTTTTCTATCTATCATCTATCTATCTATCTGACTGTCTGTCTATCATCTATTTATCTTTATTTCTATCTATCTGTCTATCTATATATCTTTCTATCTATCCATGTATCTAGCTAGCTATTATCCATCTATCTATCTATCTATATATCTATCTATCATCCATCTGTCTGTCTATCTATTTATCTATCTCTCATCCATCTGTCTATCTATCTATCTATCATCCATTTGTCTATCTATCTATCGATCTATCTATCTATCTATCATCCGTCTGTCTATCTATGTATCTATCTATCATCTATCTATCATCCATCTATCTATCTATCTATCTGTCTATCTATCAATCTATATGTCTATCATCCATCTATCTATCTATCATCCATCTGTCTATCTAAATATCTATATATATATATCTATATATATATATATATCATCTATATATCTATCTATCTATCTAGCTAGCTAGCTAGCTATCTGTCTTTCTATCTATCATCTATCTATCTGACTGACTGTCTATCATCTATTTATCTTTATTTCTATCTGTCTATCTATATATATTTCTTTCTATCTATCCATGTATCTATCTATCTATTATCCATCTGTCTATCCATCTATCTATTTATCTATCTGTCTATCTATCTATCTGTATCTATCTATCTGTCTATCTATCCATCTGTCATTCAATCTATCTATCTATAGCCTATCCATCCATGTATATATCTATCTAGGAAGAATTTGTTCAGTTCAGACTGAAACCTGTCACAATATTTTGCGGAAAAGCTTGTCAGCAAGTGAAATGCTGAACATATAGAAGCCTCACATTATGACAGGAGGACAGCGCTTGTGTTGATGGAGACAGATGGAGAGTGTTGCTATATAGTGAAAGAGAGGGGAGACTAATGAGATATATGGGAAGAACTGATGTAGGAAGGACTAATTGATTTTAAAGAGTGCTACTGAGGTTGGATGTTTTATATAGAGAGGAAATCTAGTGCTAGAGTCGGTGTATGAAGAAGAGGATACAGGGACAGGGCATTGGGGTGTGTATATCTTGCCCATACTGAAGTATATATAGAGCATTATATTCACAACATACTATATACATATAATAAAATGATACAGTAAAAGAAACTGAGAAAGTGTCAAGTAGAAACAGGTGGGTGTATAAATACATAGAGAGCAGATTTCATGTCTTATAATGAACTGCCCCAACTGATGTGCAAGGAGTTAATATGTAAAGCCAATGAAATCCCCATTACCATTATTGTATATTACCTGCCTAGTTCCCATTTCACAGAGAAAGCAGCTTTTGTGTCGGGCTCAGTCTTTCACTGACAGCAATAAATGTTTAACTGCAATAAATATAAAACAGTATAAGGCTGTTCAAATCCTATTCATGGATAAATCTGAAAGACAGAGCGGTAGATGGGGGGGGGGGATAAGCCCCCCGCCCTGAAAAAAGCAGCTGTTATGCAGTAATCTCCTTTCTTGCATTGCTATTCACACTCCCAGACCCATATTCCTTTTTTTTTTTTTGCAGAATTACTTTCCTCTCTTCATAAGACCCTAGTCTGGCCCAGCTCTGACCATCCCCTCGTAGACTGGCAAATAATAGCCCAGTTCTTGGATGTCAAATCAACCTAAAAAAAAAGATCTGGGGAGATTGATTCGCCTTGACTTTCCTTGTGCTTGGCATATTGTGGGAGGCTGGTGAATAGAGAGAGAAGGGAGCACAGAGTGGAAATATAGACATTTTCTGCACAGAGGGAAGAAAGGAAGGGGAGAGGTAGCCTTTTACTCTTGCCCCATCAACTCTGGAGAAAAAAAGAAAAAAAAAAAAAGACAAAGAAAAAAAACAGAAGTGGAAAAAAGGAACTCAGACCATTGATAAAGCACCGAAAAAATACACCCCATAACAATAGGCCAATATAGTGAGCTGCTCAATTAATTGTCATGAATAGTTAAGTACTCAGCAAAGTGAGCGAATAAAAAAGGGAAACTTAAGACATAGACACATGAGCTATGGACAAAGGTCCCATGGAATAAAAAGCCCTGGCTATCTGATTCATCTCTGTGAAAACTTCATACTGAAATATCACACAATAATAAATACCAAACAGAGAAGAGGTTGCTAATATCTTTAGAATGCAGTTATAAATTCCTGGGGATTTTATTTTTAACACATTATGGTCATTTTTTAATTGCCTTTTTTTTTTATCAGCATCCTAAATATGATATAGTTAAAAGGACAGAAAACTTCAAATTGAACTCCACTTTATAGTGTTTAATTATCTAGAGTAAAAAAAAAAGAACATGCTTTAAGTATCTGTTTTGAAACAAAAAAAATATATTTTTTTCCCCCTGTTCCCAGAAAGGCTGGAGTGCATTATAAACTGACCCTGCTACGTGCTACACCTTTTTGGAATACAGTGCATAATTGCTGCTATATATTAAGTGCATGATGTATATAAACACCCATTACTTTACTATCCTTTTAAGATTGCTAAAGGTTTGAAGATCATATATAAAAATTGTAATTTAGAATATACAATGTGCAAGTTACCCACTGAATAAAGCTAATAATATGAATCTATTAACTGCTGCAGATTGTGTTAACCAGCAGACTCATTTCCCGGCACCTATACATTTTAGTCACCTGCAGGCACTTATGATGATCTGTCCCACACTGAATATTTAGGAATCATACACAGCACTTAATAGACTAAATATTTTCCAAACAGCCCTAGCTCCCAGCCCTGCTCATCATCTGACCACATGCAGTTCTCCGAGTGCCACGTGAGCTACTGAAAGTGACTGTCTAGGGTATCACTATAGAGAGGGTACTGCTTACTAAATGGTCTTAGTGCAGTGACTGCTTCTAATTGTTGTGTACAAGGTATCTGTATATAACAGTCAGTTCATTAGTTCCTGTAATGTACAAACACAGTGTCCCTGCTAGAGGCGTTGTTTATCTATATGTATATCTATTTCTAACTATCTATATCTATCTACTGTATCTATCTAACTACCTATCTGTATCTATCTATCTATCTATCTATCTATCTGTAACTATCTATATATCTGTATCTATATATCTATCTATCTGTAACTATCTATATATCTGTATCTATATATCTATCTATCTGTAACTATCTATCTATCTATCTGTATCTATCTACTGTATCTGTCTATCTATCTACATTATCTGTATCTATCTGTCTATCTATCTATCTATCTATCTATCTATCTAGCTATCTATAACTATCTATATATTTATATATATATATATATATATATATGTATCTATCTACCGTATCTATCTCTCTATCTATCTACAGTATCTGTATCTATCTATCTATCTATCTATCTATCTATCTATCTGTCTATCTCCCTGTATTGATCTATCTGTAACTATCTATCTCTATCTATCTATCTATCTATCTGTAGCTATCTGTATCTATCTATCTATCTATCTATCTGTATCTATCTATTTATATATCTGTATCTATAGATATATATCTAATCAGTGTGACTATCATCTTGCTATCTATATATTTGTGCACACACACACACACACACACATACACATATATATATATATGTATAAAATATATTTGTCTATCTATGTATCTATCTGTATACTGTATATCTGTATATATTGCTATATATCTAATCATCTTGATATCTATGGATCCATCTAGAGGCACTGTTGTATATATATATATATATATATATATATATATATATGATTTGCCCTATTATCTAGAGTTATGGAAGTCTTTGTGTTTTGTGTAACCTACTTATATAATATTGCTCTTTATCTGCCAATCTATATGCCCCAGCCTATCTATGTGTCTACTGCACATTCTGTATATATCTCTGGGAGCTGTCTGTATCTATATGCCCCAGCCTATCTATGTGTCTACTGCACATTCTGTATATATCTCTGGGAGCTGTCTGTATCTATATGTCCCAGCCTATCTATGTGTCTACTGCACATTCTGTATATATCTCTGGGAGCTGTCTGTATCTATATGCCCCAGCCTATCTATGTGTCTACTGCACATTCTGTATATATCTCTGGGAGCTGTCTGTATCTTGTTTTTCTGTCTGTCCCTATGTGGCTTTTCTGTCAGTCTCTAAGCACAACATAAGCTATCTGTCTCTCTCGTTTTGTGACTCATTCCATTTCCTATGCAATTTAAAAAATCCTGTGTAATTTATTCAATTCTGAGTGAGTCTCTTGTTCTATCCTCTTTTTACCTATTAATTCATTTTACATTTGTATTTTTATTCTTCTAGTGTAGTTATTAAATCCCAGTGCCACGTTAGGTTTCACTTTTAGCATGTGTGGGTGCATGTGTGTGTGCGTGTCTGTGTGTAAATGTGTGTGCATGTGTGTATACATGTGTGTGTGTGTAAATG